>NC_091823.1:116345535-116458035 GCF_038994185.2 Dermacentor albipictus
GATTGCAAGAACCAGCGTCTTCCAGTGCCTTCCAGTGTGAAACCAGCGCGTTTTTCTTTTTTCTTTTTCTTTCTTTGTTTTAAAGCACTGGATCGCACTGGGTACGCTGGCGCTCGCTGGGACTCACTCGAGACCAGTGAGAACGCTGGATAAGAGCTGGGTCACACTGGAAGAGACGCTCGCATTGGAAACGGCGCTGGTTGTGTTTGTGCCGCGCTGGCTCCCGCACGCAAGGACGAGCGCTGCTGAATATTAAATGCTTTATACAATTTCATGGCTTGATACTAGTCTCTTGTCCTAAATAACGCTATATCTTAGGGTCATAGAACTATTTCGTGTCGCAGCATGGAATAAAGGTGCGTGAGCTGCCTTGTTTATTCCTGCACATGTGACACTGAAAATCACTTTCGTTTTTTGCATTTTGCCTTGTGACAGGGCGGACAGCTAAATTCTTTAACGAAACCACGCATAGACGGAGGACGCCGCTTTTTTAGTAGTTCGCACGTAACGTATGACTGGGAGTTATCGCCATTGTCGCAGTGTTGTGGAGTGGACATGAAATCCAGAAGTCGTTCAGACGCGCTCGAACGGACCCCGAGTTCGATGCCTACCGCTGCTTGATATTATCGCACCGATAACAAGGCTGAGGCGATTCGTGCGCTTCCACTTTCCCTATTGTACTAAAAAGAGTTCTGAGGCTCAAATACACACATTTTAGCTTTCGCCAGCTACCCGCGCCGAGATCAGTCCCCATCGAAGCTTAGGCATAGCGTATCCGCCGAGTCCGTCTGCACGCTATCGGCGCGTCTAACCTCAAGAATCAAGAAGTCTAAAAAGGATAAATTACTTTATATTTCAGATTTCGCATCGGTGCTTTTAAATAAACAATTTTTTCATGTCTACAGTGCCAGCACAAGAAGTGAGGAGCGCCGATGTGACTTATCATAAACGCAGGTATATGTGCTGTCGCCGAAGGCTCCCAGCACTAGCCTGCGTTTCTCTGACGAATATATGTGGCTAGACAGACGTGTAGACTGAAAGTCATCACTGAACTAAGAAAACATTGCATACCCCTCGCGTGAAGTACAAGAAACGGCTATCGAAATCGGCAGTAAGAGCCCATTCATGCATGCAGCGTCCCGAGTCGGTGGTTCATTTAGGACTTTTTTTCGAAGCTAAAATACCAATCGCCGTCGATGTTATGGCACTTCCGAGCACACTATTGAATATGGAGAAATGTTTCTTTGAGGTACAGGCGTGAGTTTTAGTTGCTGGCCGATAGCGCATCTACCACGTCTGTGCAAGACTTCTTTCTCTCTGTGAAACTAAAACTGCTTCTCGATTTTGATAAGCTAAATTATCCGCCCATGTCCCTATGCTGACGCGGCGTAGCGGTAATGAGCCGGGCTGGGATCTGCAGGTACGACGATCGAATCCTGGTCAGAGCACTTCTGTTTTTACATGTTCATTTTTTCGATTTATATTGTACTAAAACGCTATCTGTTGCTTTCTGTATTAAAAAAAATACATACGGTGTCCAGGCACCACGTATTTAACGCGCTAGAGCTGTTTTTCGCACCAGTAACCAGCGCCTTCCAGTACGCCGCGCTTGCCCAGCGCCCCATGCATCCAGCGCGCGGCACTGGACCCATAATCAGGCGATGCACTGGATACTGGGTACTGTTTATAGAGTGAAAATATAGAGCCGTTCTTAGACAGGCCGCACTTTAGCTTGTTTAATTTCCTATAAACGTTCCTTTACAGAACTCAGTACGTATGCCATATGATGGCACACTTTTAGAACGGGAATGGAGAGCCAGTCTAGAGACAGGCCGCATTAGAAGTTCTGAAAACGTTCTATAAATTTTTCTATAGAATTTGGTACATAAGATGTCAACACGACCTCTATAGAACTTTTATGGAGGATGTAGAGCCATTCTATAGACAGGCCGCATTAGAAGTTCTGAAAAGGTTCTATTAACATTTTTCTGTAGGATTTGGCACATAAGATGTTAATACGACCTCTATAGAACGTTTCCGAAAACGTTCTATAAATTTTTTTCTATAGAATTTGGTACATAAAATGTCAATACGACCTCTATAGAACATTTATGGAGGGTGAATGGAGAGTCAGTCTATAGACAAGTCGCATTAGAAGTGTTAAAAACTTTCTATAGACATTATTTTATAGAATATTGTACATACGATGACAATAAACCCTCTATAGACTGCTTATAGAGCGTGAATGGAGAGTCAGTCTATAGACAAGCCGCATTAGAAGTGTTAAAAACTTTCTATAGACATTATTTTATAGAATTTAGTACATATGATATCAATACAATCTCTATAGAACATTTATAGAGAACGAATGGAGAGCCATTCTATAGACAGGTCGCGTTAGAAGTTTTAAAGACATTCTATAAAAATTACTTTATAGAATTCAGTACATAGGACGTCAATACACCCTCTATAGAACATCTATTGTGTGTGAAATGACTTGTTTCTATAGAAAGGTTTCTATAGACTTCTTATAGAGATTCTATGCAGACGACTCTATAGATCGCGAGTTCCTATAGAGTCCCTTTTGACTCCATAGGAACTCATTAGGAGTTCTAAAGGAACTCTAAATCCATTTTCATAAGGGCAACTTGCCATCGAAAATCAAGGTATGACCACTGATATGCGGAGTTGAGCCTCTATCACACCGTGTCCGTCAGTGTCTAAAATGCTAGCGGTTTGGGTACTCCATAAAAGGTTGCAGGTCCAACACATCGTGTCGGATTTGTGAAGGTCACAATTCAAACGACTGTTCTTTCCGAAATGAGTCCTGCTGCTTTCGCAGTGGTCCCCACCCTGCAGATGAGCCTAATTGCCCTGCAAGGTCAAACTAAGTGCAAATCCTCGAAATAATTGATAGACGTCGATGCTTTCGTCGTGAGGCCATTGGAGAAATTAAGAGCAGGAATCAAAGGTTCGCTGGTATAACGGCCCGTCAAACACTGTTGTTGGATACGGACCCTTTTCCTGGCATAACTCAAGTTCCGCGACCACATCCAATCGCCGTCGCATTCCAATTGTGGGGCGCCGGGGCGCGTCTACCACGTTACCGGACCCGTCAGACAGGCTGGCGACCCCCACCTCACGCGCCGCACGTGCATGAGGTGGACTCTTCCCGAAAGTGCAACGGGAGGCTCGCGCGTTTCCAGGTATTTGATCTTGGTCCCGAGCAAAGCTGTTTTACGGCTCGAGAACAACCCGTCTCCTCCAGCTGAGCGCTTCCAAGCGAGGAGGCGACGCCGGAGGCAAGTGACCCCTCGAACTATGGAGACCTTGGAGCGTCCCCAATGGCCGAATGTGACGGCACTTGCACGGGCGCCTACCATTGGCCGAAAATGACGTGACCCCGAGAGACCGAAGATGTTAAAAGCGAGAGACAGGGAGAAGGGTTGTTTTCGCGTTCTTCTTGCCACGGGCCGCAGCGTCCGATTTGCTCCCTGCCATCGATGACTTTATGATTGTTCATTACTATGTGTTATTAATTCAAAATAATGCACATAAACCTTCAGTACTCAAAATCCTCCTCAACATCGGCCAACTCCCGCACCCAACGGCAAGATCTAATAGCGTGTATGGAAAACTCAATCTCTGAGGCTGTATCAGCTTCCGTAGCAGCTTCCAGAAAGCAATGGAGCGCATTGTGACAAATCTCACCCACTCCCTTGTTCAGGTGTTGTCCTCACGACTAGCTCCATGGCTTCAACTAACTAATAAAGCCAATACTGAGGACCCGATGTCGAGTCTACCGCGGAGTCCACCTGTTGAAATGTCAACCGCGCAGCCATTCACGAATAACGATTCATCAAAGCCATCAGCTTCTGAGAAAGTCGACCATATCTGTATCTTCGACACAGATTGGATGGAAAATCAAGATGTAGATATGGACCCCTGATCTCTTAAACGAACAAGGTCACCGACAGAGAAAAAATCTAGCTCTCCCATCTGCTCCAAGGCGAACTAGTACGTTAGAGAGATTCCGACTAAGAAGAACTTCTTAAGAGATAGCGTTTCAGACCAAGCAGTCTCTGCTGCTCGGATTTATTCACCATAGGAACTTTAACAGTAATTCAGTGGAACGATCGTTCCATACTTTCCGCTGCAACAGATTTATTATATCTTATTTCTAAATATTTTCCAGATATTATTATTTTACAGGAAACTTGGCCCTTGCTGCTGGTCAGACTTTTCATCTAAAAAATTTCCGCTGTTTTCGATTGGATCGCCTATCCCGAGACGGTAGTTCAGTCTTGCTTGTTTCATCAAAAATCTGCCATAGAGTTGCTATAGCATACCAGATAATGTCCCCAGACTGTGAAAGGAAGTTCCTGCGCAGCATAGACACTCCTTACCTAAGATGCGGGTTCGCAAACGTAGGACCAAGTAGGTCGCAGATTTTCAGCATGTGAATCACATTGTCTAGATCTCCGAAAACCGTGTAATCCCAGCAGCATAAACATGCCATATGAAGTACCCCCATTATTCCTAAATGGTATAAACCTAAATATAAGTAGGGCGTAATGTCTGTGTCATTTTTAACCGTGTGTTGGAGAACCTCCACGGAAATATACGGCATCTCAACTGCCCATGAAACAGTAACCTATGGCCTCGGAAGCCCGACATAGTCGGCAGTTTGCTGACCACTCCAGAAATCAGCCCCTTGAAACAGCAGGTTTTAACAGGAAGTGTTTCTGAGTTCATTTTAAACGAAAGCGTTTTTCCTCCACGAGGTATACCTTTTCTGCGTTCCCGCCCAAGTATATCCTGATATGGCCTACCTAAACAAAGTGGTCAATACAAAGTGTGCAGAAAAAATACGTCCACTAGTGCAGAATAAATTGCTTTGCGACTCGCAGTGATAATATGAAGGCTGGTTTTATTCTTTAATAAAACTATTGTGCCAACAACCTCTTTGAGATGGTCCCAAGGAGGCTGTCGAACATCGTTGAGAACTGGTGACATTACTACGTTAGGAAGATAATTATCTAATCGAAGCTGCAACATTTCACGCAAAAACGGTTTGTCAACGTCTCGAAAAAAAAACAGACGAGACACAATCTGCCTGTCGAAGAGATGCACCAGTTCCAGTCTACCTCGTTCAAGGAGGAGAGAGAGAGAGATTATCCCGCCACACCTGTTCACGGCATGAGCTCCAAGTAAATGTTGCAAATGCGTGATCCGGTGATTTGAGACGCAGTCTTACGCAGTGCAAAACATGCAGTACGTACATCAGACGGGCAATGAAGAACACATTGAAAATATCAGAATGACTGAATGTAGGCAGATTGCACCCCTTCCATGAATTCACTTTAGGTTGTGTTTGTTCACTTTTTCCTGAGCAATGAGGTTTGCTGTTCCGATACTTTTCGAGAGATACTTCCACATAGCGCGTCTTTTTTTTCTATTGAATACGTGCTTATTGTGAAATATTAATAGCCCAGAGTCCAAACCAAAAGCCTGATCTTTCTTTTTCTTTTTTTAATGTTAACGTAACTACCAGAAACTGTACAAAATTCGTACATAATTGCGAGAGCCGCTTTACACTCTCTTTATTTATACAGAAAAAGGTCACATTGGAAGCGTTTGAAAGACCACGAATCTCATTTAATGGCAATGCGAATCACTAGAAATTTTGTTCTTTGATAATGCGCATGCAAATCGGCCACAATTACAAGCAGAAAAGAAGCGGCGACATGGGAAACCCTTGTCTTACTGATAATAAAAGCTAAATCGGATCCGAGAGCCAACCTTTAACTACCAGCGTATCTAACCATTATGGTAACAGATTCTGGCACCACGATGAAGCCGGGATTCAATAACGATCTGTTCTATAGCAGATTATAGTGTATATATATATATATATATATATATATATATATATATATATATAGTCGTAGTGTACAGAGGTCTTCCAGATAAGAGAGAATACGGGGTAGGATTTCTAATCCGTAAGGACTTAGCGGGCAACATTGATGCCTTCTAGAGCATTAATGAGAGCGTAGTAGTCGTAATAAATCTGAATAGGAGGTACAGAATAAAGGTACCATAAGCCAACTCTCCAACTTCCAGTCATAATGATGCAGAAATAGAATAGTTTTATGAAGTTGAATTAGCAATGAGAAAGGTGCAAACTCGGTATACTGTAGTCATGGGCGACTTTAGTCCAAAAGTAGGCGGAAAGCAGGCTGGGGAATAAGCAATTCCCAACTACCACAACGATTCTAGAAACACTTGAGAATAAGTGCTGGCGGAAGTCGTGAAAAGGAATAGGCTCTGAATAATCAACAACTTCTTCAGGAAGCGCAGTAACAGGAAGTGCACCTGGAAAAGCACTAATGGAGAAACAAGAACTTAAATAGATTTCACGCTCTCTGCCAATCCCAGCGTAGTGCAAGATGTAGAAGTGTTAGATAGGGTAAAATGCAGTGACCATAGGTTATTGAGGTCTAGGATTTCTCTCAATTTGAAGAGAAATAAAGTAAAATTAGTGGAGGCGAAACAGACCAAGCTAGACACAGCAAAGGCAAAAGCAGACGAATTGAGGCTATTACTCGCAAACATATATGCAGCTTTCAAGCAGGAAGATGCAGATAACATACAGGTAAATAATGAAACCGTAACTAGGCTGATTTCAGAAGCAGCAGTTGAATTGCGAGGTAAGGCACCAAGGTAACCTATAAGTACTACCAAGTAACAAGAGACCTACTAAAGAAACGACAAAGCATGAAAGTGACCAATTCAAGAGATCAGAAAGAATTCAGTTAGCTGTCGATACTGGTCAATAAGAAGAAAGTCAGGGATATTCGAAATCAGAATGTGGGAAAGATTGAGGAAGCTGTAGGAAATGGCCGGAGCATGAAATCAGTGAGAAGAAAACTTGGCATAAGACAAGGCAACATGTACGCACTGAAAGATAAACAGGATAATGTTATCAGCAATTTTGATGCTATAGTAAAAGGCACTGAAGAATTTTATACTAAGCTGTACAGTACCCAGAGCAGCAACGCTACCTTCATTCGAAGTAATGATGAACAAGAAACAAGGGCTCCTTCTATAGCTAGCGATGAAATTGGATGGGCCTTGCAAGACATGGCCAGGATAAATGCGGCAGGAGGAGATGTAATAGTAGCAGATGTAATCAAAGATGGAGGAAATATCATGCTTGAAAAGCTTGCTGCCGTTTATACGCAATACCGCACGACATCAAGTGTACCAGCGAGCTGGAAGAATTCCAGCCAATTGTACTAATCTATAAGAAGGGAGAAGTTAAAGAAATGAAGAATTATAAGCCTGTTAGCTTCCTTTCAGTATTTTATGAAATATTTGCCATGATACATTCCAATAAAATCAGGGCCACGCTTGACAGCGAAGAGAACAGGTTGGCTTCAGGAAGAGATATTCTACGCTCTAGATTTTCTAGTGTCTAGCTGCCCAAGAAAATATAATTAGATTGTTTTGAGTACCTGGAGATCAGGGGTCATTTATGAACAAAATGGCTGACAGACTCGCAAGAGCTGCCCTCAATGGCCCTTTACTATCATTACTTCCTACAATAGCTTACCTAACTATCGATAAATTCAGGAGATATGCAATTATTCAAGACTTTCTCAACCCAGCTATAGCTATTTTTTTCAGAATATCGGCACCTCCCATTCCTTTGCCAGAAAAATGTCTTTCACAATAGAAAAACCGAAGTAGTTTTTACCCGATTACGTTGTCGGATACCAGTCTTAAACTTCTGTCGTCCAGGGATGGTCTGACGTCCTCCCCTCTATGCCTAATGGGCGGAGAAAATGAGACATGTCATTTTTCTTTCCTTTTCTGTTGCCGTTTTTCTTATATATTAAAAAAGAGTTGAGAATCAAGGTTTAGACAACTTTGTTTAAATTTTTCCATTCTAAGCATTCTTTCTCTATGAGCCTCCTCTCTTGGAAAGGTCTGCGCTGGCCAAATAGCCTGGTGTCAAACAGCCTAGCGCGGATATGTGAGCAGTCTTATATAAAATGTCAATTTGTGTGTACTAGCTGAAATATTATAGAATGAAAAGTGCATATATCACTACACTGTAGCAGAGCGTTATAACAACGAATACAAAGGCGCTGATCAGCAAAAACGCATCTTGTAGACGGAAAATTTTGCAGTGGATCAGGCAATGAATCCGGGATCAGCTAAAGCGTCAGGTTATTGCAAGACATTGGACAGATGCAGCAAAGCCTTTAACGAAATCTAATGTGCGAGACTTACTTTTTTTTCTTTCGATCGGCAAAGAGGAGGGCAAATGAAATGAACATTCCAGGAAACGAAAATTTATTTGCAAGCGATTGTGGCGTAATGGTAAGAAGAAAAAAAACACACGATGCGGTTCTTCAGAATTAAAATTTGTCATCCTTGTCGCTAAGCAAATTAAAAAATTAAATTATGGGTTTTTACGTACCAAAACCACGATCTCATTATGAGACACGCCGTAGTGGGGAAAGTCCGGATAAAGTTTGACAACCAGGATTTATTTAACGTGCCCCTACAATGCACGGGGTTCTTTACATTTCGGCTTCATCTTAATGCGACCACCGCGGCTGCATTTGATCCCGCGACCTTGTGCTTATCAGCGCATCGCCACAGCCACTAAGCAACCGCGGCCGGTCACTGAGGAAGTAAGCAGCCTTCGAAAACCGTAGCAATAAACGGCTTACTGCGGAAATCCCCCCGGGGCAAGGCACGTGCCGACCTCGCGTAAAGAGCTCGCCTGGCGGCGCGTGCCTGAACTGATGGACAGATGAGAGAGAGTGTGTGTGTGATTGTAAAGAGGAAGAGGCGCTATTTTCTGCAGCCCATTAGGAAGCACGACTCAGCGCCTGGAGGAAAGGGAAGGGGGACATAAAGAAGAAAGAAAAGAAAGAAGGTCGAGGCTATTGCAGAGCCCGGCACCGTGAGGTACCGCAGTCAGCGGCAGCCAGGCGGCGTATTCACAATTTACACGACAGCCCCGTGTCCTCCAGGAACGTGAGAAGGTATACCTAAAGGCGGAGCCGCGGTGCTGACCGGGAAACAGCAGCAGGGACGCCGAGACCACTGGGAGTCGCCCAGTATATTCTCCACCGACAAGAAGCCCGAGCCATGGTGCAGGCTGAGGCTTCCAGGATCACGGCAATCAATGGCCCTGTTGGCGTTCACGCGCTATCCAAGCGTGACGGACGGAGGTATACGCCGCTGTCACTTCCGGGTCATCGGCGTTGGGATCAGAATCTTTCACCAGGCAAAAAACAACCGCTGGAGCGATGGATCTGGTTCCACCCCGTCCTGTGACCCGAGCTACCAGAAGAAGGAGACACAATCGCAAGGCTTCCATTGAGCTGTCTCAGGCATCGGTGTCTGCAGTTCAAACCGCGCATGCGTGTACTCCGGAAGGTAAGCCTGCTGCCTGTCCTCAGCATCCAACAGCAGTCGAGGGCGTCCCTTCCGTCCAATAGCGAGTACTCCAGTGTCACGACGTGCTCCCTGGACTCCTGCTGTGCGGCCGCCCGCCTGGACGCCGGCCATCTGCAAGCTGCTCCACGCTGTGCTGTCTACGTGCGCTGTTTCATCCTTCACACCGAAAGCCCAGTTGCTGACCTGACCAGCGAATCAATGGAGTGCTATGCGGTGACCGTGTGACTCGGATCTACAGTCACTGCTGTGGCGAGCATCTATGTGTGCCCATGCCACCCATGGGACGCTCGCTACCCGTTGCCGCTGTCTGCCCGTCTGGGACAAGAGATGATGCTCTGCGGTGACTTCAATGCACATTATACAGTCTGGGATAGCCACAGCTGCAACACCCACGGCAACGCTTTGGTAGCTGCTGCTACAGTTCAAGGCCGGCCTTGTGGAAATCGCATAACAAAGGTCATTCATTTGCCTTTGCACCTTACTCCCAACTCGCCTTCAAAGCGAGTCGCGATCAAAACGAGGTCGCGGGATCAAATGCCGGTGGCGGCGGCGGCCGCATTTCTACGGGGGCAAAACGCAAAAAAAACGCCCATGTCCCACGCATTGCGGGCACGTTGAAGATCCTCTGGTGGTCAAAATTAATCCGGAGTCCCTCACTACGACGTACCCCATAATCAAATCGTGGTTTCGGCATGTAATACCCCAGAATTTAATTCATTCGCCTCCACTGCCCTTTGTCGCAGCAGCATACTTGCGTGCGCAAAAGGGGCAGTGAAACGTGTTTCCAATCAATCCTCTATCTTACCTGGCAAAGCTGTTCGCGTCTTATTGGACGCCACGCGCAATAAAGATGTATGATTGTGCAGTACCGTCCTGATGAATTCGTACGCCATTGTTTTTATCGCAACGGTGGGGGCGGTGGGGGCATGTCCTCTCATGAAAAGGTCAGGCCGCGTCTTGTTTCGCAGCTTAGAGACGAAAGAAGCAGACGAGATATGAAGAAGTGCAAGCAGGTGGCCACGTACAAAGTGGGGGGAAGAGGAAAGGAAAGGTTCGCTTTAAAATACCTTCGTCCAGGTGATGGAATTATTGTTTCCGGCGGGGAGGATTTGAACCAGAGTCCACCAGCACAATAGTCAGAAGTCCTACCCCAAGAAGCGTCATACTACCTTCGTCACCGTCGTCGTTGTGCGATCGTCGTGTCCGCGGTCGTCATGGTAACGACGTCGCTGTCATGACGTCGTGGTGGCGGTGCCGCCATCTTGTCGTTGTCGTCGCACACGCTTCTCTGACACACACGCAGACGTTCGCCTCATAAATGGACAAGCGACATCTGGTACACACCTTGCGCAATTGCAAACAATGCCATACACAAATAACTTTGGTTAGCTCAAGAGGGACGAAACACGAAGAAATATGCAGGAAAAGCGCTACTCTGAACTAAAGTTTATTGCCTGGCGTGCTCCGACCGTGTGGGTGTTGGCCCCTCAAAAAATGGAAATGTACGTAGTAGAAATTTAAGAAATAGACATGAAATTGCCAGAGGTTATGCCCACATGCATGATCGCAAATCTTATGCGTCATTTAGCCGCGGCATGCGCATATTCTAGCAACCATAGCTCCTTTTCTGTCAGCGAAATGGACGGCGCACTAAGCGTTCTAATGTTCATCTCAGCGCACCCTATGCTATCAGACACGCGCGCATGTCCGAACCGCGATACAACACCACGGTGTTATCCAAGCACGATAAACAACCGCTCTCCTTTTCCGTCCCTGTCGTGCTAACTATAGTTAAGGATCCGTTGCAACTATAGCTCGATCACAGTGCGTAGGGGGCATTGTTTTTAATGCGATTAGCCACATAGCCTACTTCAGCAACTTTGTGTCTTTCTATCTATCTATTCTCCTTGCGCCGCTCTTGCCAGTGACCCAAGTTGTCAACTGACTGAAGCCACTAGGTATGTTCTGGCAGGTAGTCTTGCCGAGGAGACAACATGGGTGACTGAGTACGTGCCCAAACAACCAACTGACAATCCATAATTACAGATCGTGATCAATAAAATGTATATCATTATTGAATTTCCTATCACTAATTTACATATGCATCACCACTTAAATGCTAATCCCATTATAACGCAGATAATCATCCCCAAAGGACGCGTTCGACATATCTTTTATATATATATTCCTCATTTGCCCTACATTCGTTTTTCAAAAATTTTACACAAGTGAAAGCACCTGATTCTTGGCCAAACCCCCGTAGTGGATACGAGCCAGTGTCTGGACCCAAGAAAAAAGAACATCTCATCTGTCGTCGCCAGTTGTGGGTATGCCCCTTGTCTCCGCTAGGTTACGAAGAAGAACGATGCCCGCCCGTAACAACGGTTCGCTAAACTTGTGCAATATAGGTAAGTACCTGCCTTTTTCAGACACTCATTGTTCAAGTCGCAACCGCATGCAATACTCTTGTGAGGAAATGTAACGAGGCAGAGCCCCACCCACGTTTTCTGTCATCCTGTTTGCGAACTCGCACTGGCACACTGCATGTGGTGGGGCTGCCGTTTTACGTTATTGGATTTTGCTCGCTGCAAGATAAGACACACGGCCAGCAGACGACAGCCTTGTCGATCGGAGCGCCAGTGCAGTTACGAACGCGGGAGCTCGACGGGGACTCCTCGGGTTGTTTCGCCCAGGGGTGTGGTCACTGTGCGGACGCGCTGTTGACGGACACGGCGAGACAGACGTGAGGTAGAAATGAAAAGGCCGTTTGTTTTGGCGAGCATGAGCTCCAGAAGCATAAGAAGCAACAACGTTCGTTTCACAATACTGAGTTTCAGCTGTGCATGATACGGATGGATTTTGAATTTTTTGGCCGCAGCAGGGCAGAGCAAGTTCTGATACGCCAGAGCCGTTTGTAGGAGCAGCTCAGTTAAATGAAACGCGGTAAAAATGGTGTATATGACCGAGTAAAGATATAGCAGGAAAAGTGGACGAACTACAGTTCTTAAAAAATTTCAGTGGGCTTTAAGCATTTTAAAACCCTCTCATGGGGCAGAAATGGCTCGTCCACCAATAAAAAGAAATCCTGCGTTTACAAAATCTTTAAAATGTAGCTGTCCATTTTTTCTAATACTGGACGCATTATTAAAATGGTTGCAGGGTGGCGTAGAGGTAGAACACCCGCCTCGCGTGCAAGAGGTCCGTGGTTCGAATCCCGGTGCCGGCAATTTTCCACCGGATTAAAAAAAAAAGAAAAAGAAATCTGTTTGTTGATAAAATTGCATAACCAGGCCTGGAGTGTGGCCTGATCCCGGTGACCAGAACCGGTAACGCACTCCCTCACCAGAGCAGGATTGGCCACCCTGGTGCAGTACTTGGCCACAACCTCCTATATGAACAACACAATCAAACCCCGGCCCTCAGTCCCCAGCAGCTGCGAAGCAACTGACCACGGCGGCGGTCAGACCTGCGACGCTGCAGAGGGTGCTAAGAATCACTGGCTCCGGACAGGCCGCCATTGGAGTATGAACCTGGCAACGTTTAACGCTAGAACGTTATCTAGTGAGGCGAATCTAGCAGTGCTATTGGAGGAATTATAGGGCAGTAAATGGGATATAATAGGGCTCAGCGAAGTTAGGAGGCCAAAAGAAGCATATACAGTGCTAAAAAGCGGGCACGTCCTGTGCTACCGGGGCTTAGCAGAGAGAAGGGAACTAGGCGTCGGATTCCTGATTAATAAGAATATAGCTGGTAACATACAGCAATTCTATAGCATTAACGAGAGGGTGGCAGGTCTTGTTGTGAAACTTAATAAGAGGTACAAAATGAAGATTGTACAGGTCTATGCCCCTGCATCCAGTCATGATGACCAGGAAGTCGAAAGCTTCTATGAAGACGTGGAATCGGCGATGGGTAGAGTGAAAACTAAATACACTATACTAATGGGTGACTTTAATGCCAAGGTAGGCAAAAAGCAGGCTGGAGACAAGGCAGTGGGGGAATATGGCATAGGCACTAGGAATATCAGGGGGGAGTTATTAGTAGAGTTTGCGGAACAGAATAATATGAGGATAATGAATACCTTCTTCCGCAAGCGGGATAGCCGAAAGTGGACGTGGAGGGGCCCGAACGGCGAGACTACAAATGAAATAGACTTCATACTCTGAGCTAACCCTGGCATCATAAAAGATGTGGACGTGCTCGGCAAGGTGCGCTGCAGTGACCACAGGATGGTAAGAACTCGAATCAGCCTAGACCTGAGAAGGGAATGGAAGAAACTGGTACATAAGAAGCCGATCAATGAGTTAGCGGTAGGAGGGAAAATAGAGCATTTCCAGATCAAGCTACAGAACAGGTATTCAGCTTTAACTCAGGAAGAGGACCTTAGTGTTGAAGCAATGAACGACAATCTTGTGGACATCATTAAGGAGTGTGCAGTGGAAGTCGGTGGTAACTCCGTTAGGCAGGATACCAGTAAACTATCGCAAGAGACGAAAGATCTAATCAAGAAACGCCAATGTATGAAAACCTCTAACCCTACAGCTAGAATAGAACTGGCAGAACTTTCGAAGTTAATCAACAAGCGTAAGACAGCTGACATAAGGAAGTATAATATGGATAGAATTGAACAGGCTCTCAGGAACGGAGGAAGCCTAAAAACAGTGAAGAAGAAACTAGGAATTGGCAAGAATCAGATGTATGCGTTAAGAGACAAAGCCGGCAATATCATTACTAATATGGATGAGATAGTACAAGTGGCTGAGGAGTTATATAGAGATTTGTACAGTACCAGTGCCACCCACGACGATAATGGAAGAGAAAATAGTCTAGAGGAATTAGAAATCCCACACGTAACGCCGGAAGAAGTAAAGAAACTCTTGAGAGATATGCAAAGGGGGAAGGCAGCGGGGGAGGATCAGGTAACAGCAGATTTGTTGAAGGATGGTGGGCAGATTGTTCTAGAGAAACTGGCCACCATGTATACGCAATGCCTCATAACGTCGAGCGTACCGGAATCTTGGAAAAATGCTAACATAATCCTAATCCATAAGAAAGGGGACGCCAAAGACTTGAAAAATTATACACCAATCAGCTTACTGTCCGTTGCCTACAAACTATTTACTAAGGTAATCGCAAATAGAATCAGGAACACCTTAGACTTCTGTCAAGCAAAGGACCAGGCAGGATTCCGTAAAGGCTACTCAACAATAGATCATATTCACACTATCAATCAGGTGATAGAGAAATGTGCGGAATATAACCAACCCTTATATATAGCTTTCATTGATTACGAGAAAGCATTTGATTCTGTCGAAACCTCAGCAGTCATGGAGGTATTACGGAATCAGGGTGTAGACGAGCCATATGTAAAAATACTGAGAAATATCTATAGCGGCTCCACAGCCACCATAGTCCTCCATAAAGAAAGCAACAAAATCCCACTAAAGAAAGGCGTCAGGCAGGGAGATACCATCTCTCCAATGCTATTCACAGCGTGTTTACAGGAGGTATTCAGAGACCTGGATAGGGAAGAAATGGGGATAAAAGTTAATGGAGAATACCTTAGTAACTTGCGATTCGCTGATGATATTGCCTTGCTTAGTAACTCAGGGGACCAACTGCAATGCATGCTCACTGACTTGGAGAGGCAAAGCAGAAGAGTGGGTCTAAAAATTAATCTGCAGAAAACTAAAGTAATGTTTAACAGTCTCGGACGAGAACAGCAGTTTACAATAGGCAGCGAGGCACTGGAAGTCGTAAGGGAATACATCTACTTAGGGCAGGTAGTGACTGCGGATCCGGATCATGAGACAGAAATAATCAGAAGAATAAGAATAGGCTGGGGTGCGTTTTGCAGGCATTCTCAGAGCATGAACAGCAGGTTGCCATTATCCCTCAAGAGAAAAGTGTATAATAACTGTGTCTTACCAGTACTCACCTACGGGGCAGAAACCTGGAGGCTTACGAAAAGGGTTCTACTCAAACTGAGGACGACGCAACGAGCTATGGAAAGAAGAATGATAGGTGTAACGTCAACGGATAAGAAAAGGGCAGATTGGGTGAGGGAACAAAGGCGAGTTAATGACATCTTAGTTGAAATCAAGAAAAAGAAATGGGCATGGGCAGGACATGTAATGAGGAGGGAAGATAACCGATGGTCATTAAGGGTTACGGACTGGATTCCAAGGGAAGGGAAGCGTAGCAGGGGACGGCAGAAAGTTAGGTGGGCGGATGAGATTAAGAAGTTTGCAGGGACGGCATGGCCACAATTAGTACATGACCGGGGTTGTTGGAGAAATATGGGAGAGTCCTTTGCCCTGCAGTGGGCGTAACCAGGCTGATGATGATGATGATATTAAAATGTGCAATCCCGATAAAAAGTCGCCACAGCGTTGGCCTTAAGAGGTAACTGTGGGTTAGCCGCGGTGACACAGGATAACCTCAAAGTGACCCAATGACCTCTGTGGCGACAACTGCACCATTCTCGCAGAACAGGTTTTACACGATGAAGCTTGTTGCCTTACAGGGGAAGAGTGCGGAAAGACGAAGGACAAGAAGGGGAACACACACCAGCGCTTCTTGTCCTTCTTGTCCTTCGTCTTTTCGCACTGTTTCCCTGTAGAGTATGTAGCGGCTAGTTCAAGCCGCCACGGTGTGGCAATGTATTTCTTGTTGCCTTTTTTACTAGTCATACAACTTCTGTCAGTGTTTTAAATTAGGTTTTTTAAAGCTCACCTGTAATCTTGTCAAGCTAAGCCGAAATCGCATAGCTCGCGATCTTTTCTGCCAGCTGCCAAAAAATCTACTCTCTCTTTTCCAGGGATAACTCTACAACTAGAAACCAACAGAAAGCAGCAGTTAAGCTCCTGCTATGGGAGTCTGTATATTGAATTTGTACTTTTCTTAGTAGATTATCTCTTGAAGGTCGGATAGATACCAAAGCTTGGAGAAAACTCAGACAGCAACTATAAATAAGAGATTTGTGACTCTCCTTTGTGACTCTCTTCGAGAGTTTACTGTACGGCGTAAGGCTTTCCCGAGAACATAGTAGCATGACTATGCAGTCGAAATTCGCGTTTCGATATGCTTTGATGTTATTGCCGCCATCCATGTGACCTCTAAAGTTTCAAAATATCCTAATCTGTAGCCCTCTAAACATCTGGAACCCACCTCTGAAATATTGCAAGTATGAGTTACTCACGATGTTCACGAAATCTCGATGCAGTCTTTCTGGGACCCGTGCGAGCGAATTCCGAAACCACGCAGTTGTATGCGTTTTGTGATCGCAGCGTCTGCTGCGCAGACCGTTCGCTTCACGAGCCTTCTTTTGATGTCGTCGCAGTGTCGCTGTGGAAAAAAATCTCGAGGGTATGGTTGCGTTCCGTACTGTGTTATCTCTTTGATGCCCAGTGTGTTGCTCAGGGGCCATGGCTCAAACAATATTTTTTTCGTTGCTCGTCCTCCAATATGAATTCACATACCTAGCGCCACTTGACGAGGGTGATGGTGAAGGGAAAAAAGGAGGACACTACCAGCGCACTGGTGTTGTAATGGTTGTTGAAGAACAAAGGACGGGCAAAAGTTCGAGTCGGTTGCAGTACGTGCGGAAAGGAAGCTAGCAAACTTTTGCTGTCAAGCAATAAAAAGGGTTCTTTATGAATTAATTTTTACTTTTGCCTGCTCCAGATATCATTACCGGTGATTTACAGACTGGTGATTCCCAACTTTTATGGTATGGTATGGTAAAACTTTATTGTTCCAACTTCTATGGAATTTTTAAATATATGCTATTTCAGATAACATAATATTGGTCCTTGAGCTCGATTATTCGGAGAAACGGACATTACTTGCACGATAAACCTTAACACACATTCAACAAATTAGCGATAGTACACTAATTACTTCCTAATTATTTACTTTACGGTACATATTTCAATTTATAAATTGTAGCCGGTGAGTTTGCAAAGTGTATTCACTTCGAATTAATTTACAGAATGACGCCAGTTTGGAGATATGCGCCATCAAACTCGCTGTAAAAGAACAATGTTGTTCCACTTACGTTTTTAACAAAACGCTCTTTCTTTTTACATTGAAGCATAAA
Source organism: Dermacentor albipictus (assembly GCF_038994185.2). Lineage (NCBI taxonomy): Eukaryota > Metazoa > Arthropoda > Arachnida > Ixodida > Ixodidae > Dermacentor > Dermacentor albipictus. The sequence goes on from NC_091823.1 coordinate 116,363,117, forward strand.
AGTAACTGGAGCTCCCACGTATTTCGTTCCACACTTAGGGAAATAACAGCTCGAAACTGGTGCTATCCTGGAAATTCATTGCAAGTGGCTACGTCTTGCAGGCTCACCGGCTACGATTGGTAAATTGCGAAGTGTGACGTAAAGTGAATAATTATGAAGTTAATTAGTACGTTTTTGTTAATTCGTTGAATATGTGTTTCGATTTCTCGTGCTAGTAATGTCTACCTCTTCGAATAATCCAGCTCAAGGACAAGAATTTTGCAGTCTGCCACAGGCGACTTTAAAAGTTGCACGAGACTTAGAAATTATCGCCCTGTATTTGGCCGCCATGCACGCTCACAAGGTTCCGTTTATGCGTAATTTACCTGCAAGAAATTGGATCAACACCTTGTTATCTCTTTCCTAGTAAAGATGAATCCTTCCCGAAACCGGCTTTTTAATCTTCTATGTGCTCTAAGCCAAACCCAGTATTTGCATTTATTTTTCTCAACTGCTAAAGTTTTCGGCATGAAAGGGATATCCAAAAGATGGAAGAGTCGTGATGTGCCATTCCTTCGTTTCCCTAATGCTAGCGAGACGAAGAGGAGGCTGCTACGCGCTCAGAAAATACGGACGAGCAAGCCCGTAACGACGACAGTGGTTTTATGCTGACAGAATTTTCAACCCGATAACTGCTTCTTGGCAGGTAGGAGAACTTGCGTCATTTCTTGTGCTTCCTCGAGGCCAAAGCGCTTTAGCCAAATTAATTTGCAGCTAAGGTTCTTAAGAGATGCTTACAATCGACTACATCGCTCAGGTTATATATATATATATATATATATATATATATATATATATATATATATATATATATATATATATATATATATATATATATATATATATATATATATATATATATATATATATATATATATATACATATATATTCATTTTGCCTTTCAACGTGAGTCACGAGTAGACACAGTTGTCGCTAGCTTGCCATGCTTTCGCACTAAGACGATTATACCGACAGCTAATGGAATCAGGCGTGGTATATTTAGCATTCATTTAAATCGCTCCACGGTTAGTGTGCGTGAGAGTGGCGGAACAGGTTCACGTGTAACAAGTGCTGTACTATAAGAACACCGTAGCATCGGAGTATCGTATAGTGCGTGTGCATGTCGGGCCAACGAGAAGCAGCGGAGCCACGCAGCCTAAATATTTCCTATGGCACAGCAAATCACGAATAGAAATGTGCTGCCGCCCGTGCTTATTTGCGGGCAGCATCAAACGGCGTCCTATAGTGAAGGGTCGATCGTACTTGAAGACGCCGAAGTCAGGAAAGCCCGAGGAGATTAGAGTCAAGTAGCCGTCGAAATCGTCACCGTCGGCGCGCGCGCATTCGCAAAGGGAAGCCGAGATAGCCAGTCGAGCATCCGTGTGGCCGTTATCGCTCTTGCGAGCTTGAGAGAAGTCGCATTCTTGGAGCCTCAAGGTCCATCGAGCCAACCGGCCAGATGGATCATGCAATCCGACTATATTCAGCACAGGGAGTGATGGTCAGTCATGACTTCTAAATGGCGGCCGTACGAATCAGGTTGAAACTTGTGGATGGGGAATACAACTGCAGGGCACTTCAATTCTGTGACTGTATAGTTCTTTTCTGTCTTCGTCAGAGTACTACTTGCGTGAACAACGGCGTGTTAGCCATCCATCGTGAAGCTGGACGAGCACTACATCAACGCCCACTCCACATGCGTCAGTGAGCAGTTCCGTCGAGTTGTGAAGCAATAACTTCAACCACTCGAGCGCGGAATCGCAGTGTGCAAACCATGCATAGCACGCGTGTTCACGTAGTAGGTCTGTGAGCGAATAATCAACTTGGGTCAAGTCTGTAATAAACCTGCAAATATAGGAACAATGGCCAAGAATACTTCGAACCTTTTTCGCCATTTTCGGTTGCACAAAACTGCGAACGGTAGCACCTTCCGAGGATCTGGTCGTATGTGTCCTTGTCGACGAGGAATTCGAGCACAAGCGCTTGACGCTCACCGAAATGACACTTCTTGGAGTTTAATACGAGGTCAGCTTGTTAGATACAGTCCAGAACAACGTCGAGCTGCTGGTTGTGCTCGTGAAAAGACCGACCGCAAATAATTGCATCATCTAAATAGCAAATACAACTCTCCCGTTAGAGAGCGCGGAAGATGGCGTCCATAAACCTTTCAAAAGTGGACTGGAGCATTATGTAACCCAAAACGACATGACGTTAAACCCAAGCAGTCCGCTGAGCGTAAACAATGCGGTCTTCTCCTTGTCGGACGGGTGCATCGATATCGGCCAGTACCCGGACCGGAGGTCAACCAAACACGAGTACGAGGTGAAATAAAAACAGTCAACGGCCTCACCGATGCGTGGCAAAAGGTGCACGTCTTCCTTTGTGACGCCATTGAGCACGCGACAGTCGACACAAAATCTCCACGTGTTGTCCCTTTCTTGACAGTAGCTGTCCACGGAATGCAGAACTCCTGTATAACGCCCTCTTGCAGCATGTCGTTGACTTGTGCTGCCTGCCATCGCTTTCCTTTCTGAGGGAGATAAGCGGCGCCTTGGGAGACCACAGTTCTTCGAGCAGAGGGGCAGGCACGCGGCTTGTGTTGAGCGTGTACACTTAGATGTTGTTGGTAGCCCGCCGGAACGCGTCGAGTTGGTGAGTTCTGGCGTCGACTGATATTTCTCTGGGGACACCCGAAATTTGTGCCGCTGATGGACGCATCATCGCATAGCGCGCTTCGCTCGATGAAAATTTTCTCGCGTGACCAGCTTGGCGGTGACCGCGGATCGGGAGAGCACTCGACGAGCGAGTACTGGCAAAAACGGTTGGCGGTTGTCCGTGCCTTCGAAATGCGCATGCTTCCTCTTGAACCAACCGCGCGCAATCGAGGCAATGTTTTCGCGGGCAAAAGCGTCCCGGCTTGACGTCCAAGCGTCCGAACTTCGCCGGAATTCTCCGGGCCTTTTGGAGTCCCAAACGCGCGACATCGGGGGAAGTTTTGAGGTGTTCGCTCGTAGTAAGAAAATTGTAGACGTCTTCAGCGATTCCCTTTGAGAGATGCTCGACCTTGTCCTCGTCGGACATTCGCGTGTGCGATTCCGCGAAGCTTCAACGCTTCTTCAGCCCCTGTCGCAACACGTTTCGCCGGGCAGGTAAGCTCTTCGCGAATGCGGTATAGCGTCATGGTCAGCCCTTTCCTTTTTAGAGTTATAAACTCTTCGACGAAGCTCTCCCAAGTGGTCAGTGAGTTGTCACGATTTTCAAACCAGAAAAGAGCAGTCCCGGCGAAAAAAAGAAAAAGATGTAGGCGGCCCTAAACTTTGGCTTAGGTGTCTCTTAGTGGCACTCGCATCATGGCGTTAGCGTTCTTTAGGTTAACTTTATACGAACGCAACGCACGAACAGAAGTCGGAGGCAACTGCTTTCCATTAATTAGCCAGTTTATTATCACGCAACCTTCTTGTGTGTGACGTCATTACTACCGCTTTGCACTTCCGGTTTTCCAGGGATTTCGTCAAATTCATGCTCACGTAGCAGGTCTCTAAAGTCTGCGGTTATGTGCTTTGGTATGTGGTAATCAGTGATTACTAATTCACGCTAATTATCAATTGATTGTTGTTAATTAATTCTAATTCGCTACGTAGACACTTCAGTAACTGAACTCGTGACTAAACTTATGCTCTGATATCATATTTGTAATAAGGCCAATGAATTTTCCCGGTACTATTCTATTTTTTCTTATTTATGTTGAATTTTGTCCCCGGTCGTCTCACTGATTTCTAATTAATTCTAATTATTCCAGACTTTTCAGTAACTCCACTTGTAATTAAACTTGCGTTCTGATATCACATCTATAATGAAAACCATGAATTTTGTACTGTAGTATTTTTTTTTCTGGTTTATGTAGAATTTCGTCCGCAGTCGTCTCACTGATTTCTAAACAATACTAATTATTCTTGTTCAGGTGAGAGTGGATCAGTGAAATGTTGTCATCCACCATGATTTAGGTCAATAGGAAAGTTGCTGTTCCCGGCTAGATCACGAACTTCTTTCTTCGCCTTTCTTTTTGTTCTTTTTTGTCTGCAACTGCGACGCTCTGTATTGTGACGCTCTGTATAAGTTTGCCATAAAGCATTGCGCTACATAGTCAGATGAATAGAGAATGTTATATTCATGTACCAAACTGCTAAGAAGTTTTGGGTCCTCGAAATTATGCCCACAGTGTTCTGCTTCCATTAAGCCTGGTGACCACAAAAAATAAATAAAACAATAATCTTGCTTTGCAAACGTTATTATACCCGTTATCTTGCACTATAGGCGATGGCCGAGAAGCACATGGAGCAATATATGTCCTGCTTCGAGGATTCGCTTCTTTCACGTGACGTAATCTCGAAAGAAGAGCCCCCACTTGTCCTTATCACCTGCTGCTCACGCCGCAACACTTATATTGGCGTGCCGAAGGAATTCTTGGAACAAAGTGTGCCACAGTGTTTTATAGCACAGCCCCGAAATACTCTCCAAGACTTTTCTTCACCCTCTCTCAGATCTCCATACTTTTCTGCCCATTCACCACACGTGCACTCACCGCAAGCACGCACGCATGCACGCACACACACACATAGCATGCACGCGCATGCACATACACAATTACCGATACAGATAAAACGAATAAAGTCGTCTGTGTTCGGCTTATGTTTGCTATCCTTCGTGTCTTTGGCGCAGTGCCACGCAAGTCACGAAAAAGCAGCTTGTCCATACACTATGTCTTGGAAAAAGATGTGTATAACTTACTACTCTCATGTAGACGTTGCGCCAACTTCCTGATTTCGGAGTTAAAATATGCAGCGTAAAAAGGATAAGGACGTAAGAAAGAAAGAAAAACAAAGATTTGGCGCTACACCCACTCGACTAAACGCGCAGCTTGTGCCCTCTTTTCACGCGTAGTAGTCGGAGTCCCTTCATTCGATTTCGACTACACTTTTCTATGCGGGGCCCTCGTACTGGCACCGCTGCCTGGGCGGAAATGTTGCACCTTGAACGGATTCATTATGCAAGAAAAGGTGACGCGTGCAGACAGGACACAAGAGAAGTGGACAACACGAACGCCGTGAACACGAACGCCTTCTCTTGTGTCCTGTCTGCACGACTTACCTTTCTGCATAATGAATCCTTACCAACTAGCTAAGCTTTCTGTCTTTGAAATTGAAATTTGCCCCAATCCGTTATGTTGGAAAAGCTGGCCGAAGGACATCTGAAATTGAGGAAGCATTCAATACACGCTCGACATTAAGCAACCGCCTTCCTGTTCAAACAACTGAAATTTCAATTTGGCTAAATTACTTATAAGTGAATAGCACACACTAGTGAAGCAATCTTGACAAAGCTGTAGGGCTAGTAACTGTCTAGTTTTCTCAGCAGCAACCTTTAAATATAGCATCAAAGCAGGCGACGCAAGCATTTGGTGATTAGCGGATGTGGCGCCATTCTATAGACCATATGACCTCCGAGAATATTCAGCACGCCCGGGCACTGCGCGTTCTCGGAGGTCATGCCGGAGCACCAAGCTCTATGGTTCAGAATTGTTCTGGCTTTTGCGCCATTTCTGGCGAGCGGTAATGGCGGCGTTTTTGCCAGTTTCGGTATCAACGTTAGTATATTGCTGCCGTTGCGAAATGTCTAAATTTTGTTGCAGATGGCCTTTAAGAGCAAGTGGAGCCGACTCGATAGTCGGCTCCACTCGGGAGATGGGAAAATTATTTTTCAAGCCAGCTGGGGAACCTAATTATTTGTGGCTGAAGAAAAATCCGAAAAACGGAGCTTTTGAATTAGCCCTGAAACATTACAGAGCAGACAGGTAGCGCTGGTCACTGCACCAAAATTACCTGCCTATGTTCAGGAATAAGCCTAACGAATGAAAAAAAAATTAGTTTAAGTACTATAATAGTTTTCTTGAAATATTTAAGCAGATGAGTAGGTTAGTGTAGGGACCGTCGTTAGTAAACGGTACAGATGTCATCCAGGACATAAGGCCTTCAACCAATACAATACGCTCGTCTACCTTGCATTGGGTGCGCGTGAAAAAAAAACACAGAAGGTCAAAATTAATCCGCAGTGAGCCACTACGGCATGCCCTACCAATAGATCGTACTTTTGGCACGTAAAACCCCACAAGTCAGTTCAATTACCTCGCATTGTTAAGCGTATATCTCATCGCAAGCTAGCAGCCTTAATTCCTTTCTTGACGTCATTTATTTCGTTCCTTTATTTAGTTAGCTTAATTCAGCTCACGCAGATATGTAGTAGCGTGGAATTTCCATCCGGCAGTTAATCTCCGTATACTATACGTGGGTGCAACGAAATAAGTTGACTCTAAATGACGAGCGGGAAGCGAATAACCGCCAATACGCCGTGCAGAGCAGAAAAAGGGAGAAATGCCCGGACCGACCAGTGGAAATCAATGTTCATTAATAAATTGCTTAGCCAAACTGACGCAGGAAGTAACCACTTTGATATCCACGCAATATTTGCACTAACTACAGAGAGAACGTATGCGCATACGTTCATATGCCTGCTCGATTAAACCTTAGTTACTATGTAGCCACATTCTCAGAAGAAAACATTGTACCCAACCCGCCGCGACGTAGCTTAGTGGCTACTGTAGGGTTTGGAGGCCGGGACTTCGGGATGAAAACCACAAAACTTGAGATGGTTTATTCTACATTATTTACAAGAGAGGTGAGCGTCAAGTACCAGTCGTACTGTCATTACGGGCCGGCAGCAACTCGGACGCTGCGGCCCGCGGCAAGAAGTTCGAGAGAGGTGAATCAGGGAATCAGGGCATGTCCCAGAATCCTCAGGTCTCTCTGGAAGGCTTCTTATAAGCCCTTCGAGCACTGCAAGTCACGTCATGTTTGACCAATGGGAGAGTCCACTCCGATGACGCCACTTGCAGCCAATGGTAGGCGCCCGTGTCGCGTTGCACACCTGTCGGGGCTCTCTGCGGTCTTGCCACGCAGACTGGTAATCCACTTGTAGGCTGGAGAAGGAGCGGGGAGGGCGCTCGTGCACCTGCTTCATTGTCGGATGCCCACCTGCTAATCCCGGCGGCGCAGGAACTTGTTGGCACGTAAACTTGTTGCCTCGGCCGCTTCTCTGGAATGCGCTTTCCTGCTTTTGCATTCCTCAATTAGCTGTGCTGCCACTCGAAGCGGTTTGGGGAACTCGAAGTAGCCTCAGGAACCAGCTCCATATCTAACAGCTCGTCCTCGCCCCGGTTGTTCTGAATGGCCGGTGAACTCAATTCGCTGGCCAGGAGGAACGCTGAAAGAAGCTGCAGGGTACTGGGGTCGAGCCTCGTTTGACGAACTTCGGGATCCTAGGCCCTGGAGAACAAACGTCAAACAAACAAAACAGCACAGCGCTGCACCACGCGTAAGCGCAGGCTCTTCACCCCTGACTCGCCAGACTATTACTGAGTCAAAATCAACCCTGATCTTTTAGTTCCCCAATTTTGACAACAGTTCCAACCACCCTTCCAAACAGCTATCCATTTCTCCTCGATTGCCGACAAGACCAGAGCACTATTGTTGTTGCAAAACAAAAGGGTCGTTGATGATGCAAACAACAAATGAAAACAGCCGAACATAACATAAGTGGCCTAACTACACGAACAGCATGTTTCCAATCTATCGCAGTGGCGTACTTATCACACGTATTGGTGCCACTGAACAATCTGGTCAACCTCACAAGTACGTAATCACAAGCGCACTAGCCTTGTGGTCACTAAACAAAACGCGTACTTGCATTGTAGGCAAACTTTTCACTTACGCTTACTCACGTTTTTTCCCTGAAAGTCCTACAGGACACGTGACATAAACGAACAATTAAACTTGCGGGACTTACACACTCCGCGGAACTCTTAAAATGATGCGTCTTCTACTAACTCTTTCCACGCACGTTCACTAAAGAAGTCAGAATACACGGCTGCCCTCACGCACACACTAGCAACCCAGTCATAAAGTCTGCTTCCTTCCGTCCACACAGGACACGCGCTAATGGAACTACGAACGCTTCTCCGTGCAACTTATGCACTCACTGAAAACTACGCGCTTAACCTTACAAAATTCAAGAACACTTAAAAAAGAAAGAAGGTTAAATAACACACACGCGCGTTACGATAGGCCTCTTAACAATAACCTTGACCCTCAGGTTACTCACACACATACACACAAAAAAATAGCCTATCTACTTATTAATGAGCATCTCGCGAGACTACATGTTTACTTAAAACGCATCTTTCAAATCTCGGAGCTTCTCAAACAAATCATAAGCAAAGCTCATACCTTACACCTTGAAAGAAAGCCTAGTCTCAAATCGCGAAAACTTACCGATGCTCAAAATAAAATACAAAACAACACGTTTTCCTACTACGGAAGCTCTCTTGGCCTCTCATTCCAAACGCTTACGTCTGACTCATACTTTGAGTCTAACCCGGGGTGGACGTGGTCTGAAAGCTACTCTGGCTGCCGAGAGACAACAAAAGGGCTGATTCACTATCAGCTCCCCCAAGACGTTACGGTCTACTGCCAATTTGCGTCCCCGCGCCCCGCTTTCAACACGAACTCGATTGACCGCGTCGCTACTCCCCACCTGGTCTCGTCCTGCCACCTTGCGTTTCTTCGAACTGCACGCTGAGCTGTGAAAAGAACTACGGAACGACGAGGAGCTTAGCAGCCTCGTGCCCTTTGTCCGCGTCCGTGCAGAACATTCTTCGCGGTCCCCCTTTGACCGGTGGCTTGAACGTTTTCGATGCGTCAACATCGTCCGAGACGACCGCATCTTTTTCCTCGCGCCCTGCCCATTTGGGTTTCTCGCCATCTTTGGCGGCGCTACATTAATTACCGTCTCTCGGTCTTTACCGCGCTTCTTTTTACGGCGCTTTCTCTTTGCACTCGTTTTCATGTCGCCTCGTGCCTCGTGCTGGCCGGTACACATTTCGTCGGCCCGGATCGGTCTCTTACCCGCACAGTCTGAGTGATTTACATTTAAATCTACTCTCTCTCTGCCTCGACTGGCGGACAGCTCAACCGACTCTGGCACAATGCAGCAGGCTTTACTCGAGTAAGACAACTCGCACTCTTGCGAACCGCCCTCTACTACATTGCCCAGCTCACGCTGTGAATCGGCACACAGCCCGTCGGTATCGATCGCTGTCTCACGCGCACAGTCCGAATGATTAATAACGGAATCATCCCTATCTAGGCTATCTAGACTGGCGGAGAGCCGCACCGATCCCTGAACAATGCAGTTGTTCTCTCGTGAGCTACGGAGCTCGCCACCCCGAGAACTACTCTCAACTGCATCGCTCAGCTCGCACTTCACTTCTGCACGCACATCTGGCTCTACATGGGTGCTCGCGTCTGTCGCGTCAACAGTACCCTTTTCCTCGCTAGCAACCTCGCTAACCTTACCAGCGACGCACACACGCGGTAACTGTGCCAATTTGTTCGCAGCTGGCCTAGCTGTCTCCACAGTCATCTGTTGGCACAGCACCTCGTCGCTCTCACTCTGGCCTTTAACGGCCTCTATTGCCACTAAGGCATCGTTAGCAGCTAGCCTTCTCCCTTTACTTATGAATCGGCAGCCAATCTCACAGGCACTACTCTTTTCGTCGGCTTCTGGCGAAAATCTGCTAGATGCTGCCTCATTCTTTCGCTCTGTACTACCTACAGAATTCTCAGACAGCCGTTGTCTCTGTGCCAATACCTGATCACAATACTGTATCTCTTTGATCAGTGCTGCCTTCTCTCTTTCATACTTTTCCTCTCGCTCAAGCTTACGTTGCTGATACTCCCGTTCGCGTTCATTCTCACGTACGTGACGCTGACACCTCAGAGTAAGTTCTTGAAGCTCCTGCTTCCGTTCATTCTCGCGTTCTTCACGCTGACGCTCACTCCTAAGCTCACGACGCTCTCGCAAACGTACACGACGCTCTCGCTCCCGTGGCTCCTGTATCACCTCCCAAGCAAGCTCAATGCTTTTGTCGTCATTGCCACTATCGTTAATCGCCTTTATGATAGCTGGCGTTTCCATCCGTTCGTCCGCCTCAACTCCCAAATCGTCGCACACCAACAACAAGTCCAACCTCGTCAACCTTCTAAGATCCATGGCAGCTGCCCCGACAGGTGGTTAAAACTGTTTTCCTTAATTAATTTGTGCAAACACACAATGCAACAAACTCCCGATTCCCAGAACTATCAAAATTGAACACACAACCTTTGAGTCTGGCGAATCATAAGGAAAAAAACCACGCGCTCACTTACGGTTGCAGCACTCTGCCATCCGGTTCATTTGTCCGCTGTTCCCGGTTCCTTCCGGACTCCCTGGGTCGAAGGCTCGCTCCTTCTTCGATACTCCCAGTCTCTTCGGACCTCTTTCGACGAAGGCTCACTCTTCTTCGCTCTTCCCGGTTCCTTACGATCTCTCTCGACGAAGGTTGATTCGTAGCGCTGCCACCAGCTGATGCGTTCGGAGGCGATCCTACCGCTGCCAACCAGATGTAGGGGTTGGAGGACGGGACTTCGAGGATGGAAACCCACAAACTTGGGAGGGATTTATTCTACATTCTGTACAGGGGACGTGAGCGTCAAGTACCAGTCGTACTGTCATTACGGGCCGGCAGCAACTCGGACGCTGCGGCCCGCGGCAAGAAGTTCGAGAGAGGTGAATCAGGGAATCAGGGCATGTCCCAGAATCCTCAGGTCTCTCTGGAAGGCTTCTTATAAGCCCTTCGAGCACTGCAAGTCACGTCATGTTTGACCAATGGGAGAGTCCACTCCGATGACGCCACTTGCAGCCAATGGTAGGCGCCCGTGTCGCGTTGCACACCTGTCGGGGCTCTCTGCGGTCTTGCCACGCAGACTGGTAATCCACTTGTAGGCTGGAGAAGGAGCGGGGAGGGCGCTCGTGCACCTGCTTCATTGTCGGATGCCCACCTGCTAATCCCGGCGGCGCAGGAACTTGTTGGCACGTAAACTTGTTGCCTCGGCCGCTTCTCTGGAATGCGCTTTCCTGCTTTTGCATTCCTCAATTAGCTGTGCTGCCACTCGAAGCGGTTTGGGGAACTCGAAGTAGCCTCAGGAACCAGCTCCATATCTAACACTACATGGCGTTGCGCTGCGTAGCTTTCGATCCGAGTTCGATCCAGACGGCGGCGCGCCCGCATTTTGCTGGTGCAAATACGGATTAAATCCCCGGGTTGGCAGGCACGTACCCAGGGGTACGTGCCTGCCACACACAATTCCGTGTGGTTTGAATGACGCTTCTACAGTTACCACTCAAACCGCCTGACAAAGCCACTTCTCTGCCTGTGCTTATGTGGGTGTTTTACTAACCTTCCGCGGTGGGCGCAGTACCTCTATAGAGCCGCAGAGTCCTGCGCTCTGCAGCCGCTGTACGAGACTGGCGGCGACCCATCGTTGCGAAACTTCCCGAATACGAGTCGATTTTGGCGCTTGATAGAGCAGTAAACGAGGGATCCAAAAGAGCTGTGACTGTTCCGGAAATATATATTTATCTATAATTCTTTCAGAGCTAATATAAAAAAAAACGCTACTACAGTCGGATACAACTTAAGTCTCCAGTGAAGCCCCGCCCACGCCCTCATAACCACCAGTTACTGTTCCTTCGCGAGGCTGCAAATAATTCGTACTTCGAACTTTTCCTGTTACCCAAGTGAGGCGCAAACCCTAAAAATAGTTATTAGTGCTTTTTTATACGTTTCTTCTCGCCTATTGTAGTGGAATGGTGAAAGCCTAATTCTTTATTGAACTGAAATAAAATGCTTGCTTCGCTGCAACTATTTATTGTCAATTTTCACTTCAGTTGGCACTGAAGTTTCATGAGTAAAATGGGCTCAGATGTGAAATGAACTGTACCGCTGACTTTGAAGAGTGTAGAGTGAAACTCCATGCACTTTGTCCATGTCCGGTGCGCACCTCACTGCCTCTGCCAATGAAAAGGCTCTTGAAGAACAGCGGACTCTCCGGAGTTATCAAGTTCGACGTCATTTTAAAAAGGCCGCATGACGGTGATTTTTTTGCTTCTGTGATTGGCTGGCGGAGTAACACAACCCCGCGCGGTCCGTGTGCCTTGGTTGCTAACTGCTGATTTTTTTTAAGTTGTATTTTACTACTGAAATCTTTATTTTACACTTTCGCTTGTTTACTTGTTCCTGGCAGGGTTCTTCCTGCGCTTCTTTCCTGCGCGAGTCCATTTGACGTAGTTCCTTGTTTTCCAGGTAAAGGAGAGACGTATCTCACAGGCCTACCTGCGAGATGCACCTTATTTCGTTTCTCTTTTGCGGGTTTACGCGTCTTTATGGCGAATGGTGGGTGTTATTCATATTTCTACTAGCAAAGCTACCCCGCCCCCCCCCCCTGTTTTGCATAGAAACGTTACCTTGGGTTGCCCCCCCCCCCCCGAAAAAAAATCCTGGGTACGTGCCTGTCAGGTGGTCATAATTAATCTGACGGCGTGCCTCGTAATCGCATTGTGGTTTTGCCACGTATATAAAACCCCATAATTTAATTGTAATCGTACACCCTAAACATATTAAAACAGCAATTATCCTTCACGCACTGTATCTGCCTTTATTTATTTTTTTTAGGGGGGAGTGCGAAACAACAACACCCAGACAACCAAGGTAAAAAAAAATATGACTATCGGAGCGGTGAGCAGCTATACTCCAAACCTTCTTGTTGATCCATTTGACTCCCGGCCGAGCACAGTCCGTGCAGCACGCGGTGACACGAAAGGCTAGTTAGTGTCAGTGATTTATTGCGTACTCGTCTCGCGCACAGAGTAATAGCTATAATTCACAAGTACTGCCGCGAGCAAAATTTTGGAGACCACGGGCTCCAATATATATATATATATATATATATATATATATATATATATAGAGAGAGAGAGAGAGAGAGAGAGAGAGAGAGAGTTTCATTGCGCAGCATTGAAATGAGGATTTTTTTGTGGTAAGCGCGCCGCACGTATAGGTTGTGCCGATATATTTCATCCGGCATGCCCAGGCGGTGCAGAACATTTTCCCACGGCCCCATTGGTCTCCAAACTTTCGCTCGCGATTGAACATGTGACACGGAAGGAGTGCATTTTCGCCGCATAAGTTTTCGGAGCACGCGGGATCCCCATCACAGCGAAATTTTGTTGCAGCCAACGCGTCCGCTCAACTGTAAAGCGCAAGTACTTTCTCCGCGATGTGACCGCCACAGAGTGGTGGTCACAGTGTGGTAGAGCAACGTGAAAAACTCCCGGTACAGCTTCGTCTCGCTCTACACGTGCATCATAAAAGCGGTTTTTTTTTTTTCGAGCGTGCCTGAAGCCCGCGAATACACCCGAAGTGCCTCGAGCTGCCAGTCGTGCGACATTCTTGGGTGTATTTGCTGACATCTTTCACGATCTGAAAAAAAAAAAAAAAACACTTTTATGTAGCACGTGTAGAGCAAAAGGAATCTGCTGCGGGAGTTTGTCATGTTGCTCTACTATTTTCTCATTGAGACTTCTCAAATAATGTTATTTGAAAAGGTAATTAATTAATTAAGACTAATTATCTAATTACGCGGAATGACAAGATAATCTATCTCCAAGCGGCGGAAGACAGCATTACCTTGGTTCTGTCTGCAGCAACGTAGCATTTGCGTATATTTAAAGTTTGGCCCAAGTTAAGTGAAACACAATGCAGGTCAGGTATTTACTATTTATACGAACATGCTTTTTTACAAAGTGCTCTTCAATAAACCCTTTTTGTTTTGCACACCGCAGCGGCGTTGAAATGGCAGAGCGTCCGCCTCGTATGCGGGAAGTACTGAGTTCGAATCTCGGTGTCGCCGAACACCCACCAGTTTACACACACACACACACACACACACACACACACACACACACACACACACACACACACACACATATATATATATATATATATATATGTATATATCTCGTCTTGGGGCTCGGTTGTTTGTATAGGTTCTCTTCAAGAAAAATGACCTTATAGATATTTGCGAGAGTTTCTGGATGCCCCTTGTCCCCTCCACAACTTTGGTGAAATAGGTGATGCTGCTGTAGGAGGCATACGCGAGCTCTGTCGCCGGGCGCCTACCGACAAAATATGTACAAGCGCGTTCTCGGCCTGGTGAGCGGCAACTATACGGCAGTTCCAGATATGCTTGGAAGGACACTCGTCAGCGTTCGAGAAATTCGCATTGCCACCTACTCAGTGACCCAAGTTGGTCCCATGGTTGATTTCGAAACATGTACATAGGTAGCAACCGAAAAGTGCTTTAAGTACCCGAAAGAATGATAATGCATTAAGGAGAACAAGAGCTGTAGCGGTCCCAAGCCTGCCGACTTAGTTCCCAATAAGCGGGTATCCTTTCAAGCGTCTTTAATTCCCATAGTTGCCGAGCAACAGGCCGGGCGCACGCTTGTACTTGTTTTACCGGTAAGTACCTGGCAGCGCTCGCCTGCCTCCCGTGCACGTACAGCAGCGGCGGATGCTCGTATCTTTTACCAAAGCTGCGGTGTGGACAAGGGTGCACCCAGAGACACTCTCAAATTTCTCGGGCACCTTTTCGTGATGACAACCTACGTAAACCGACTACCAAGACGTGGTGCATCTCTACCCAGTAGCGAAAAGCCGGTGGAGTTCCGGCGGCAGCCCCATTGGAGCTCGGTACCTCTCGCATGCGGGGAGGACTCTACCGTTTCACTGCCGCTGCGGTGCCCCCTTCTCCTCCCTTTAGCTTTCTCATGCACAAGCCAACACGTGTGTAGTCTAAAATTATTCCAATGTGTTTTCATTTTAATCTCCTCACACCACATTTACGTAACCGCCGACGCAAGCATAGTGCGGTGACCCGCAGCGCAGTTTGAACAGACAAATAAAACGCTATCTTCGTCCATAAGAGGTCACTTTTGTTTGTAATTTCAAAGCGAATAGCATTGCCTACCTGTACAGGTTCTTCTTATCTAACTGGCTGACAAATAGGCGAGGCACATGCATAAATGAAGAGGGTTCCGGTGGGGCCGAGCTAGCTCAGTAGATAACCGGATGCGGAGAGTGGTGCCAGTGTCTGCGATTGGCCCGCTTCCCCATACATGCGGCGGCTTGTTGAAAATTGCGGCAGCGTGCAACCGAAGGATAAAAAAATGGCTGTGGCTTAGCTAAGGTTAAGCCCAGGATGCGAAGCATACTAGCCTTTATTTTAACGCGACAGCGTTAAGGAGCTCGTGTCGCAGAAAAGCCGGTGTCGTCGGTTCAGGTGTGCGTCGCTTGCTCAGGCGCACATTTCGTTGTCGCGCCGAACGCTGCGTTGCTCGACGCTCACCGCGTCCGATGCGGGGCGCGTAGTCGCTGCGCCGTAGCCCATTGTCTTACACCCCTTGGCGGGTCGACGGGAACGCGGTCGCGTTCCACTCTTGAAGGCGTCCGCTTTGCAGCTGC
Source organism: Dermacentor albipictus (assembly GCF_038994185.2). NCBI lineage: Eukaryota > Metazoa > Arthropoda > Arachnida > Ixodida > Ixodidae > Dermacentor > Dermacentor albipictus. The sequence continues at coordinate 116,378,671 of NC_091823.1, forward strand.
TATGACGTCATATGGTAGCTACGCGGCCGCGCGCGGCGCAGCAAGGAAGAGCGTGGTTGTGCGGCTAGTTTGCTTCGCATAAAAATGACGCCTAACGTAGCCTAACATAGACCCTCAAGACGCAAAAGAGACGTTCATTTGAGGGATCGCCAGCCGTTTGTGGACAGGCGCGAGTAAGAGCAGGCGCGAGAGAGAAAATGGGGGGGAGGATGCTTTTCCTCCTTGAATATATGACTCTGCCTAGGCACTACGGAGGAGGTTTCTTAGCGCGTGTTGTATGCGTTTGTCCCCTAGACGAGTGCGGTCGAGTTTGTTTACGCTCCGCCGCTGGCTACCCGCGTGGTGAGGCAGTGGGCACGGACGTCCCATTTGGTGATCGCTGTGTCTGAAGGAGCTAGGTTCTGACTGGTGTTGCATAAGTCGCGGGTCGCTTTTTATGCTTTGCATATTGCAATCACTCAGTTCAGCCCTTGGGCGCGGCCGGGCAGCCACCATTGTACTTTAGCGCAACCACGTGACGTCACGACAGCCGGAGGAAAAGCTGGGCCCCAACTCGCGCAATATGCCACGCATTTTTGGCTTAACCAAGCTAAGCCTGGCCATTTTTTCCTCGCGACGATACATTTGATTTTTTATAAGCACTGCTCCAGGGCGACACATGTAGCCGGCAAACAGAGGCCTCAGGAGAGCACCTGAGGTTATATAAAGCAGGCGGCGCAGGATCTCCAGGGCACCCAAGAGGCAGCGAGGAGGGGGGGGGGGGGGGGGAGGTGATCAAAGCTTGAAGCAGGGCGGCTCGTGGGTTGGGGCCGCGGAGGCCGAAGCGTGCCAGGGGGTGTTCGCATAAGAACTTGGCCGTCCGCGATAGCCGACAGCCGGTCTTCTACACCCCTAGCATGCGCAGCCCTCAGCGAGCCCCAACCTACGGACCAGTCCGGGTTCTAATAGCTTTGGTGCTCCCGTTAAAGGCTCAGAACAAGATTTTTTAGAGCGCAGCTCTTTGGCGTCCGTTCCTGGGTTTCGCGTCGCCGTCGGCCTCGTAACCAGCTCCGCCCCCCTTTCATCCCCCCAGCGCTAGCAGCGACCGACTGATACCGCTGGATGCCGCTGACGCCGCTAGAGAGTCAAGATAACGTGACTGCATAGAACACCGTCGCCGCCATGCAGAAAGAGGAGGAAAGGGTCCCCCCCCCCCCTGTTCTTGTGTGGCGGATAGGGTGCTCTTCAGTTGCCGACGCGCCGGTTATTTCACGTAGGCCCCGGCACGTCGACGAATACGTGACCACCTTCCCACGGCTAGACCTGGTTCTTAGCGCTGCGGAAGCGAGGGTATCATATTGTTTGTGTCGGCATCGGCGGCGTTGTCCCTGAAACCAACTCCGCAGCTGGGGTTGACTCACTATCGGCGTCAGCGGCATCAGTCAGTCGCTGCAATCTCTTCCCTCCTCCCTTTATCGTGTTGTCCGCTTGCTGCGCGCGCTTCTGCCCCCATCGTTTGCCGCTGGGTGTACACGCCGCCCCCCCTCCCCCCTCTTCCTGCGAGTCTCCGGTTGTCAAAGCGCCGGCTCGAACTTAATTCCATACATGTGTTGCTCGATTTCTTTGCCTCAATCTATCGAAAAAGTGAAACAGCTTATTTGCTGCGCTCAAATTTCGCATTAGGAAGTAACGTAATCGTCGGTAATTTTTTTTCTTTTGTTCGATCTAATCATGCATAATCGGTGTGTACACATCATAGTAGATGGGGAGTTCTCGTGGATTTCGAAACGTCGCGTGACAAGCAGGCTAAGTTGGGGTGCCCCGAAAATTTTTTAGACAAATTGTGGATGGCCGAATGCAGAAATGGAATAGAAGCATTTGAAATAGCTTTACGCTACAGCACCCCTGATCAGTATACATTGACTGGAACCTTTTAAAGTCTTAGTCTTGTGTGGTTCTCGTCCCTGCGCAGATACGTACCACTACCAGCACCACCATGCATGTTCGCCAGGGAATGTGGCGGTGGCAAGGATCAAATAAATTTTGTACAGCATTCCCCTCTATAGTTTCATACAAAAATTACCAGAGGGAACTGTGGTACAGAAATAATTCAGATACTATAGGAATGATGGCTAGCGCATGAATTGGCCTAATCTGCATGCTTCTGGCTTCGAACATTTTTGTCAAGTTCTTAGTTACCTTACCTTTCTAAATTTCAAAGCACTTCCAGTTTCCGAGACACAGCAGAAAAGAAATTAGTCTGCAGATTCATAATCGACGGGACTTTATGCGCTGATGAAGGAAGACTAGTCGAAAATTAATTTTTTTCCAACTTTCAAAGTAGTTTGAAGACTGGACTACATATAGACAAATCCTTGAACTAAAAATAATCCCACACTGGCCCCTCTCGCAGCTCCCTCAGATACTACTGCTATAGCTTCCTCTAGTAGGTGTTGTAGTAAACAATGCTCCAATCTCTAAAAGCAAGTGCTGGATATACTAAGACAAGCTATGTGAAGGCAGCGGCACAACGTGATGTCGTGTACTTACACTAGAAGTCCTGCATCACTAAAAGGTCATTTCACGCACAAGCTCTTTTTCTCTTCTGAATTTGCAGCAGAAACAAGGTAGACCACTATCTTCTTTTCCTAGCACGAAATAACACACGCGACAATCGGATGTACCACAAGACAACACATTTCATTTTTATTGGTCTTACTGTACAACTTGTTGTTCCAGAGCAGTTATGTGGGTGTGAATGTTCCATGTCTCCACACACAACATGTGTACTAATCCTTCCTAGTGGTAACAACACACTATCACACATTCACATGAATGTTCAATAGGATCACAAGATCTAACTGTTTCCTCTTTATTTTTTTTCAATGTTCTCTCTCATTTCTACAGAAATGCATGTTTGCCACAGACTGAGTTTCGTGGAAGGCAGCCACGTTAAAAGAGAAGACAAAGCCTTAATGCCCACAATATTAACAAGAACTTCGAAAAAAAATAATTGTGAAGCATTAAGACAGTAAGAACAGGGGCCATGTGAACCTTCACTACTTCAGCTGGTGAGCATTGTTAATAAAACAAAGGGTTTGGAAACTTGGTTTTATAAATATGAGTGAAACAACTTCCCTTCTGCAACCACCAAAAGGCACGGGAAAGAAGAAGAGTCAGCATCTCTCCACATAAAATGTAGGTGAAACACCACATTTCAAGCACCATATACTGATGGGAAAGCCAGACACGCTTGACGCATAAATCTGCACGCTTACGGGAAGTATGTGCCAATTTCTGCTAAATTCCCTACTACAATTTAAAAATAAATAAGATGCAACTGCTTCATTTTTCACACCCCTTAGTAATTAAAAAAAAAAGGAAGAGGAAGAAAGACTAGAATTGCTTCACACACTGCAGACAACACCACTTGGCTGACGACAATGCTCAGACAATACACACATCTGTGGGTCTGGTCACCATGGAACGTTCTGTTTTTTGTTCATACAAGAAAAGTGAGAAAGGGGCCGATGAGGCACTGCCTTTTTGCTCATGGGAAAGAAAACGAGAAATAGTGCAAATCCAAGGAAAAAGAATGGGCTAGGACAGGGCACCATTGTGTTGCAAATTCACTCCAGACACTCGACCCCCGAACACTCACGAGCGCACCTCAACTCCAAGCTCTCCGCTAGACTCCACCGAATGGATACCAAATGGAGGCCAATGCCACCTGTTGGTTTACGTGGTCACCGCACTTTGGTAACACACCTCGGAAACTCTGCCACTGAAATTTCGCAACCAACCAGTTCCAGTATCTACTCGGGAGTGCCGGAGTGGAAAATACGTCACCCAAGCAACTCTTCGCTAGATTTCAGAGAGCACACCGAGGTTTTCAAAGAATGCTGAGGTCCACCTAGGAGTGTTATTCAAGACCAGTGAGCAAGCCTAGTCAAAAAGGGGCTTGTTATCACACTTAGCAGAGAAAAACAAGAGCAGAGAATTGAGCAGGTTCCTGAATTTGGGGGGCTGAACTCTCTTCCACCAAACATAGCACACATACTCAAGTAAAAAAAAAAAAAAAGAGAAATGGCTGAGCCTTAACAACATCAATAGTTTCGGATGCGCAGCCCATCTCATGACACATAAGTGCGCACTTAAGTCATCGAGCCTCGCATTTCACACATGCGAGGAAAACATGCAAAGCCAATGTGGAATGTATAAAAGGGGAAAAAAAAAAAAGAGAAAGGCGCATGGAGGTTGTGCCGACTCAGAAAAAGAACAAGGTATTGACAGTCAATGCACAATTGTGAACCTCCAATGCTTCTTTAAATACAGCTACACAAAATAACAATGGTGTTCACTTAAAACCAATTTACTGATCCTGCATGAGAACAAAGATCGCAGTGCTGCCAGGACAGGCTGGCTTGAAACACGCCGCACACCACGGAGCAAGTCTCCCCTTGCAACAATTAACTAAGCAAGGCTTCAGCGTGGTTGGACGTGAGTAGATGATGCTACAAACCCTGTTCCCTGTGCACTATCATATCAGCACTTTCTTGCTCTAGTGAAAGTACACTCTTTACTTGCAATCTTGATTTGAAACATTCATTTAAAAAGTCTGTACAAGAAACAAACTACGAACAAGGGTGGCTGCTCCAAAATGTTGCCACGCTTAAAGATGTCAATGAATACAAAGGAAAAAAAAAATAAAAGTAATAGACAGCCACCTCTCATTAAAGTAATGTCAAGATTGATTCAGTAAATGTATACACATGCACAATGTGCTTCGCTCGGAGATACTCGCTGCAAGACTGCTGTTGATTCGCACCACACTGCAAAATCCCCACTGCAGAGTGCACTCTGCCAGTGATGCAAAACTGTTAGGACGAGCAAAGCAAGAACACAAAGAGCTTGCACGCGCGACGAAAGTAGCGATGCTTGTCGAACAATCACACCGAAGGCTGGCCATCCCCCGACAATGATGCAGTCATCAGCACTGCAAGCTTGGCTGCAATGTACAGGGTAGCTATAGCAGCACAACCTTTAAACAGGCATACCCACGGAAAAAGAAACGCCCTAGAGCAGTGCTCTCGCCATACTTAAGAGTGCATCTTTGATGCTTTCCTGCATTTTCACCATCACTACACAGTTCTCACACACAAAAACACACACGCAAACAGACACACACGGAGAGACAAGCAGACGTTTATGCAAGTTTTGCATCACCAGAGGCAACTGCGCACCTAATCTTGTAGAGGGAGCACGAGAGACGGTAGCGATGAGGCCGTCCCCACAGGGGGACTGTATCACATGTACATGTTACAGGGGAAAAAAAAAGTAACAAAAAGAAGATGGGTGGGGTATAAAAAAAAAGAGAGAGAAAAGGAGCCACATGCTAGCCATGTAACAGCCATATTTGGAAGTGCTGCGGTCGTGCCATGAGGAAACGTGAGAAGTAAACTTGGAAGGACGACGCACTTCGCAGCCAAGAGTGGTTAACCAGTGGTTGGTCAGGGCTGCTGCTGGCAGTCGTCTCCTTCCCCATTTCTCTTTGCGATGTAGGTCTGCACACTGCAATGCAAAATACTCCCCATGAGAACAAGCCACTGCTTCTTGAAGACAATGATGTCATTCAAGAGACCCTTTGAGGCATCAGAAAGTTAAAGGCAAGCGTACAGGAGGTCAGCATCATTCATTATACACTGCAGAAAACTTTAGCCACTTCATGGTCTGACTATTTTATTGAAGGGATGTCCTTTGAATGAACGCTTTATGTTGTTCATTGAAGGACTGACCTATGACATTCCTTCAAAGGAAATCCTTTCAATATGACGATTGGTCCCTGAAACAGTTAATGTTTGCTGCAACAGGCAATAAATGATGCTGAGCCCCTAATGCTTACCTCTAACCCTGTATACATTCACATCACATCATCATATGCTATGCCAAGTTGTATAAGTTGAAATTCTGATCCGGCCCGGGAGACTTAACACATATCCTATAGCAGCAATTTTTAAATGCTGGAGGGAGTTTCGAATCGTGGACAGTTCAGCAAAAGCAATTTCCAGTTATTTACTATACTAATTAAGTTTCACCTCAAATAGTATTTCACTGATGTTTTTTGGTAGAAACATACCCTTTATGGTCAGAAAAAAAGTGACCAAGTTTTAATTGTCCTTGACGTGGAACTTGTTCAGGCTCCCATTGCACAGTTCTAAATAATAGTTCTGAGCAATATATTTCTAGGCATTAGTCTAGTTTCACATGTTAGTCCTACACACATGATCAGTGGCTTGTTTTAGAACAAGAAAAGTAAATAGTGACATGCAGGCAGTGAGCAATGCATAAAAATTAATATGGCAGTGGGGCAGTAAATACATACATCAGACAAAAGAGAAGAGTGAAAGGCAACGCAAAACGTAACTAAGTGTCAAGATGTCCAGCATTATCTGATGACATGAAAACTCAAACCTGATGCATAATCACACAGTTGAACCTCTTATAGAGCAGACCTTGTGTAATGAAGCATACAATTTTACCTTTTTTTTTTTTCTAGATCTCGGCTGCCCTGAAGATCAGGTATTTCTTACTACACTTTAGTCAAGTAATTTTCCATTGAAGTTTCAACGTAACAAACTCCTGGCACATGTGAGCATATTCAGGCCCTCAAATAAGCAAAAATGGCCGAGGTGGGCTTCGTCACTAGCACATATCCTTTCATTTATCTATGACAATGGGCATTGTACAAGAAGCAACTGTTAAAACTGCATTGCTGTAGCAACAGTCGCCTTGACATAAGGACTGATGATCATCCTGCTGCACTCGACACTTGAGTGTGTAGGAAACGTGGAGGACGGAAAAATTTGGAGGAAGCATCACGACACAATCTTGAAGCATTGGCCGACACAGTGTTCCATGCGCAGGGAGTGCAAAGTTCACGGTGCTTGACACAGTGCCGTTCCTGGCACTGTGTCAAGACTGAACTTTGCACTCCCTGCGCATGGAACACTGTCGCTTTTAGACGCTGATGTGTACAGTGCCGATTTGGCAGCATGCAAAATCTCACTAAAGTGATTGTGTCCTCAAAAGTGATTCAATTGACCAAACGTACAACTCCAGGTCTCTGAAAACAACACTTAGGACGATCACCTCCCAAGCAAGCAAGGCAAGTAAGTAAATCATGCCACAAGAAGGATGTCCTATGCCAATCACCATTTCATATAAAGCATGGTACTTACTGCCTTAGAGCACAAAATGTGCGTTATTAGCATGCACAATTGCCAAATATCTGGCACTCGAGGTTCCACAAAGGGATGAACAGCAACATGGTGCCTAGGGCAAAAACTGTTTTATTCAAGCAAAAGTAAAAAAAAGCAAGAAAAAGAAAGTGAAATAGAAGAAGCAGCACAGGGCACTTACATTTTAAATATGTAGCTAGAGCTTCCTTATGCGCTCACATTCTTTGGAGTATATTTGTCACTCTTGGGCCTGGTTATTGTGGGAGTCACCGTCGCCATCTCATGGAGCTGAATGTGTTCTATTAACTTGTCCTTGTTCACTGGGGGACCTGTGCATGAAAAAAGAAAGAAAGGAGGGAGGGACATGGTTTACAAAAAAAAAAAAAGAAACGGAAGAATATGTCATGGCGCAACCACATAATTGAATGCTTGCTTGCATTGGACTGAAGTGCCCATTCATTCTTTATCAGTCAGGATTCTTGAACCTGTTCCGAAAATTTCAGTGCATGAAGGATTTCAACACCTTCCCCTGAAATTTGGTCATCGTGTGCCCACAAAGCAACACTCCATTCAGAAGCAACGATGTATGAAAGTCAGTGCAGGGTGATGAGGTGCTCTGTCTAAATTGTGGAGTAGCACGCACAGCGCATATTGCAAAACGCTCCGAACTCAAGCGTGTAACGATGCCTTTCGACGCACTGTCTATTCATTAGTGAGTGGTTATGTTGCTAATTCCGAGCATCTGTTACCACATGCAGGGGCCACGGGCCTGCATGCGATTCACTTTTCATTACTTTGCATGGGCAGGCCTTAAGGGCCATTTGACTCAACATCAATATAGCCTTACTATATATAAAAAAAGTTTACACCCTTTAAGTGTAAACTTTTTTGCTTACAGAGTGTTTTTGTTTACACAAAGTGCCACCTCGAGGTTGCATAGCGGTCAAGTATCGACAGACTGAGACATTGCGCTAAATGTGGTGCCAAGCTAATGTGAGAGCATCGCCAGAGAGTGATCATTTGAGAACATCGGTCAAGCTGCACCTGTACTTCATACAACTCACTGCGCCCTCCTGGCTATTGTTGGACACACCCTCCGGAGTAAAGTTAACCCTACGAAAAAACTAAACATAACAGTGCAAGAAAAATGTGCTACTGCCAATTACGCCATGCAACCTTTCGGAACATTTCGACAGCAGCAAGTCATCAAAGCTTGGCCAATGCGGACTACAATTTTGTGAAGTTGATGCCTGCTGTTTAGGCTTCTCTGCACTACTGCATCACCTTTCTGTTTGGTACAACAAACGTAAGAAAGGCATGCACAACTCACATACACAAGGCTTAAAAAAAGAGTTGCTAATGTTTACAACGCAAACAGAGAAGTCAAAAAGATGTCTTGGCATCTGAAAGTTGTAGTATGCTTGTGCTCACATACCAGCAACATTGAGAGTTGCACAAATAAGTATTCAGCATGCATCCCACTATTGTAACCAATTGGAGCTTTCCTAAAGCGGCACAGTAGGCCTTGAGGGATGCCATTAAGATAGGGCTCCAAACTGCTTTTAACAACCCAAGGGCGCTTGTAATATGCGCACAACACTGACTACATGAGCATTCTTCCATTTTCCTTATTCTCAGCTACTAAGCCACCGATTTGGACTTCTACACAGTACTTATAAGTTACATGTACAACCTATGTCTCCAAGCACTTAACCACAATGACAGGTGCATGCCCAGCAGTTACAATTAACCCTCTCAGACGCTACTTCATCCTGTTGATTGAAAACTTGCTTTCACCACATTTCTTAAAAAACACTTACTGAAAAGCAGCTTGAAAAGCACTTTTTCAGCCACTTGAAAATTATGCCTGGCGCTTGACATTATGAAAAACAAAAAAAGAAGTGAACCCACTACATACCCACACTGACACCGAGTAAAAACACCCAACTGTGTTCTTTCCCAGTGAATTTGCTAAAACATTTTGTACATTTTATTCGAAGTTGTAGCACCATTGTAATCAGAAGTGTTTCAAGATGTAGGGGACACCTTTTAAATGCCACTACTATTATCATTGCTTTTGCCGTTTATGCCTTCTCTTCATGCACATAACTGCATACACAGCGCCTGAAAGGGTTAATAGCGTGTAAATACAAAGTTTGTTGAAAGTGAATTTATTGAATGCATAATTAGGGGAGGCATGAATATTAAACTAACCACCAATTTAGACTTCTTCATGGCCTTTCCAAGTTCTCCGTGGCACTTGTGTCATTCAACCATGACAACAGATGCTTGCCAGGCATTTATCATCATTATTGCAACCATCATATTTGTGTTCACTGCAGGACGAAGGCCTGTCTCAGTCATCTCCAACAAGCCCCCCTTCCCCCCCCCCACATCCATCCCTCCCTCCCCATCTAGTGCCAGCTTACCCCATCATATGCCTGCAAGTTTCCCCAATTTCATCACACCACTTAATTCTCTGCTGTCCTTCACCACCCTTCCCTTCTCATGGCACCCAATCTGTCACTGATAAGACCACCAGGTTATCCGCCTTATGCATTCAGGACCTGCCCAGCCAGCTCCATATCTTCTTTATAATTAATAACTACAATATCAACTATCCCTGTTTGCTGTCTAATCCATGCCTCTGAACATCAGTCTATCATTTTTCGTTCCATCATTTATTGCATGGTAACTAACTTCTTCGGAAGCTTCTTTGTTAACATGCAAGGTTCTGCTCCATATGCTGGTACTGATAGAATGACGATACAATGGCTGCATAGTTTTGTTTTCCCCTTCACAACTTGATAATGTCTGCCCTATGTGCGACAACTCATTTTCATCCTTCTTTAAATTTGCCCAAGAGATTTAAGTCATGATTATCAGCCTATTTTTATGTTCACTGCAGGACAAGTTACTTTCTTCTTTCTTAAGTTACTTAGCAGCTGTTCAGTCGGTTTTGGTTTTCGTTTTTCTTCCGTTGCACCCGGATTTTTAAAGTGCTTCCAGAGAAGGGGCGTGGCCAGCACGATGAACGCTTGTAGTTACCAAGATGCCATAGACGCCGCGTGCTGCTTATGCATGGTAATGTCGCATTTGTACCAATTTAATGCATCTGGGCACAAGTTCTTGGACCTTGGAAGCTGCACTGATATGCAAGACAACTTTGATTCGTCACATTTTCGAACGCAGTTTCACTTTTTCCACCAAACCATTTCAAAGCTGTCGTGTGCCGATATAAAGGTGCCCTGTGCGTTATACAGGTCCCAGTTCTTACGGTGTTAACAATCTTCGGTCAGGATAGTTTGTCAGCAGCGAGTCAAGTATCGCGCAAAAAGAGAGCCAGGAGTCGACCTTGGCATCATGCTAGGCCTAGTTACTAGTGTTAACATTTTCTTTTTATCTCAAGAAAAGTTTTACAAAAAAAGATCTCATTAGCTGGAATGTTGCATATGCCTTTTATATTAGGAAATTGATATTCTCAAAATCTTTTAAAGGTTCTTCCGTGCGACACAACAATGACATTTTTATACAGTATAACTATATTTTTGTTAAGATATCTTTTTTTTCTTCAAATTCTTTTCGACATGTTTAAACATATTACCGTGGGAAAGAAAATTTCCTCTTTATATACACATTAACCCTTTCAGGGTCAATGACTTAAATATACGATGCCGCGAACAAGTTTAAAATGGTCGATGCCGTGTATTTACGGCGCCGTCTGTACGTTTAACAAGCGCGCCAATTTCCTAACTTTTTCTTTTCTGTCATCTGCCAACACTATGCGGGAATACAGGGAATATTTTGTCGCGTGCCTCCCTCTCTCGGTTTTCATTGCATGGTCTGTTTTAGAGCTAGTAGTTTGCTCCAGCTCACGTATCGGCGTGCACGCGGCCGGGCTGCGGTGTGGGTTTTGTTTCAGGGGTGGTTTCGGCTTCTTGCGCTTGCAAAACTGATGGCTATCTCGTTACTAGTCGCTCAGAGGGCGACCACTTGTTTCTCGCTTGTTTAGTACTCACAGGGTGCGCATGGGAAGGATACCGCCACGCATGCTTTCCGTTACTCTTCTTTTTTCTTTTTTTTAGGACTCACAAAAACTAATTGCCTCTGGTTGGTGATGAGATGAAGATTAGGGGCAGTTTGTCACATGCTTTGCTTTTTTGACGGGCACACAACCACACAGTTTTCTTGAGTGCGTGCACCTATTCAGTTCGATTATGCTATGGACGTACATATTAGTGTAAGAGCAGGAACTTTTGAGTCTTGCGAATTCTCGTGTGTGCATTTTCAAAGCCTTGAACTATGTGTATAACAATGCATCAAATTTGTAATTCTTATAAGTTTATTTCCTTTTTTATTGTTATTCATGAATGAAGAGTACATATATACCAATGCAAAACATTTTTTTCTCACTTTACGTTCACCTTAGAAAAATTACGGTAAAGTTTTTTCGAAATAAGTCCCTGAGAAGAATTGGAATCTACAATAAAAAAAAAATTTACCCTGGGCTGTCGCACGTGGCGAAAAAAATCGACCCTCGAAGGGTTAAGTATCAAGCATACTCTGCAATGCAAAAAAAGTGTTTACTAGACTAGTCAAATACTGCTGTTTTTCCCCAAGGGCAGGAAAGTGTTTAACAACACTGAACAAGTTCACACACCCTGTTTGGGCCTAGTAACACACTGACTGTTCTACTGCAGCAAATGTTCTTGCATAGGAGGCATTAGTCAGTGCACTCAATTGTCATGTGACCCGCTTGTCATTGACAGGCCGTGAACTGCAGACACTACTGTAAAGATGACAGTAACTGAGCGACCAAAACCAGGCGGTGGAAGGCGCATCGCCGTCACCATCACCTGAAAAGGCATCGCGGGCGCAGCAGGAACGCTTAGCGGTTTTTCTTTTAACTTTATTGCGCTTTCCGTCAGGTGCATGCTGGACCCCTATGGAAGGGTTAGCCCTTCCTTCACCTTCATTCACTGTGATGTGTCGGGCTGGCTCGTTGTTGACCGGGTTATCGGAAGAGGCGCTCGGGTGTGAGCGTGACCTTCTTCGGTCGTGAACGCGCTTGCTGTGCTGCCGTCTTCGTCGTACTGTGGACTTTGGCTGGTCCTCACCCGTCATTCTGGAGACGTCTTGCGCTTGTTCTTTCAGTAGTTTCAGGCTTTTCAGTCTCCAATTTAACATTATCCACTCCCACGGCAGTTTCGGAAAGAGCAAGAGAATTCTCAGTCTCCGATTTAACATTGTCCGCCCTCGTGCCCTCTTCTATCGGGGGGCTTTGAAGGACTAGGCTGGGTTTGGCGCGTGTGGTCTTTGATGTGGCTGTCAAGTGCGGTGATGCCGGGAGCAGCCTGGTTCGTCTGTTCTGGCGTCTGCGATTGCACCCTGCCGTGTGAATGCACGCTCGCTGTCAAGTGACCCTTTTTTCACTCACGACTATACTTGTCCTGTGAACGTGCTTGCCGACAGCTCACCCTAATTACACTATTGTAACCACTGTCACCCGTCATGACAACAGTGCATGAAGCGGAACAAAACAGGGCATGCGGTTAGAATTAGTACGTCTTGTGGTGGGAAAAGATGCTTGAACGAGTGACCTTACTTCCTGTGTGTTTGTTTCCTCACATGTTTTCGCGTCTTTCCCACAGCGAAACTTACTTTTCTCACGCCTTTTCATACTAGTGACAGGCCGCTGTCAGAGAGAAACGCAAAAACTGTACCTGCTGGAGCTGCTGCTATGAAAAACGGCAAAGGCTGATCCTCAGGAATGCCCTCTACAATGACATGGTTTTCAAATGCGAGATACGATATTCAAAATTTTCAATATTTGCCCATGCCTACCCAAAAGCATTATAATTGCTTGCAAGAATATTAGATAACTTGTTCTCTATGGGGAACAGTTTGCCTGGACATGGGGAGACTTAGAAGCTACACTCCACAAGTTTGTCACTCGTACATAATATCGCAAGTAAAAACCGGTCATGCAGTTCCAATAATGAAGAGACAGAACTGCAATCTGTCTCGAGTCTGAAACAGTGAATGTGAGTGTTTATTTACAACGCTATAAAACATCACTAAGAAACCGTAAATTTAACTTCATTTCACAACCAACAGTCTTCGCCTTGCACGCGTTGAGACGGGAGAGGCTGTAAAAGATGAATATGACAACACATTACGCCCAGCCTAAGGCAGAGCATGCCCTGAACACATGGTGGATCATATTTTCGGCACATTTTGCAACATGCTGTTGCGACTATTTCTTCAATTTAAATAAGTATCTGCTGTTAGCTCTGCCAGTTACAGGCAGACTCCTGTCAAACACACTGATTTCTCAGAACCTGCAAAGATCCGTAGTTCGAAAGCTCCAATTTGCAGTTTGAACACTTGTCAGTGACCTGACCAGAAGTGACCTCATAATTACATTAACGTAAGGTGCAGTGACACAACGTGCAGATGGAATGCTGAACCTAACACTCACTTTTGCTCAAGCTAAATGTTAAGAGCTTTCAGACTAACTTTCTATGTAAGAAGACACCTTTCATATCTAATTTTTTTCTGTTACGCTGTGATTTGCGTACTACGTACTATAGTAGAACGTTCATTTGAACTCCAAGAGGACCGGAAGTTCGTTCGAACAAAACGGAGTTCAAACTACGGAGAGCCCCTTTAAGTATAGCACCCGACCAATTGTGTGGTACAGGGTGCCAAACCAAAATCATCCTGGACTAACACTGAAAAAAATACATTTCTTCCATCAGCACGTCACAGCAGGAGCTGGAAGAAGCCTAGGTTCTATATAAAGTTTGAATGTGTTAAGATCGCGCCTCCTTCGTCATCTGCTGTAGGCGAGAGGGAAACGCACAAAGGTGAGTTGAGAAGGACGGTAGCTTGATGTGCGCAGTCATCCCATATGCCCAGCGTTTGAGATGACTGGTAATGTGATCAAGCGTGCTCTAAAAAACAGGGGGGGGGGAGGGGCATCGACGCATTGGACCTTCTCCTTTGCCTCATGCTTATCCGAAAATCAGTCCACGAGAGCGAGAAATCTTTTTCGGAACAACCATTGTGCTGTTTTAGGAGACCAAACGCAGGGGTTTTTTCTCCATTCAATCACACAGGACCTTGCTGGGACCAACAAAGCAGTTAGTATTATCCGCAAACTCGAATTAAGAGATAATGTATCACAATTGTTTTTGCACAGAAGGTCCCGCTACATTGTTCACTATGGGACCTCCTCCTGTATACTAAATACCTGTAACATCACAACTTTGAATAATGAATTCAGATTCTGACAAGTCAAGTTGGTCACTCTCGTTTCCTTCATCATCATCATCAGCCTGGTTACGCCCACTGCAGGGCAAAGGCCTCACCCATATTTCTCCAAAAACCCCGGTCATTTACTAATTGTGGCCATGCCGTCCCTGCGAATTTCTTAATCTCATCCGCCCACCTAACTTTCTGCCGTCCCATGCTACGCTTCCCTTCCCTTGGAATCCAGTCCGTAACCCTTAATGACCATCGGTTATCTTCCCTCCTCATTACATGTCCTGCCCATGCCCATTTCTTTTTCTTGATTTCAACTAAGATGTCATTAACTCGCGTTTGTTCCCTCACCCTATCTGCTCTTTTCTTATCCCTTAACGTTACACCTATCATTCTTCTTTCCATAGCTCGTTGCGTCGTCCTCAATTTGAGTACAACCCTTTTCGTAAGCCTCCAGGTTTCTGCCCCGTAGGTGAGTACTGGTAAGACACAGCTATTATACACTTTTCTCTTGAGGGATAATGGCAACCTGCTGTTCATGATCTGAGAATGCCTGCCAAACGCACCCCAGCCCATTCTTATTCTTCTGATTATTTCTGTCTCATGATCCGGATCCACAGTCACTACCTGCCCTAAGTAGATGTATTCCCTTACGACTTCCAGTGCCTCGCTGCCTATTGTAAACTGCTGTTCTCTTCCGAGACTGTTAAACATTACTTTAGTTTTCTGCAGATTAATTTTTAGACCCACTCTTCTGCTTTGCCTCTCCAGGTCAGTGAGCATGGATTGCAGTTGGTCCCCTGAGTTACTAAGCAAGGCAATATCATCAGCGAATCGCATGTTACTAAGGTATTCTCCATTAACTTTTATCCCCATTTCTTCCCAATCCAGGTCTCTGAATACCTCCTGTAAACACGCTGTGAATAGCATTGGAGAGATCGTATCTCCCTGCCTGACGCCTTTCTTTTGTAGCGTTCCTAACTAGAACGGCAACAGAAATGACATCATCTAAGTGAGACGGGTGTCGTCCGCCATTTTATTCCAACTTCTTCCTTCTCACTTCTCCCCTAGCACCTTCCTTCGTCTTCTTTCATGCGTCCAGCGCAGACCGCTTCACTCTTCCGGATTTCTTTTAATTACACCTCCTGGGGTAATACTTGAATACGTTTCCAATAGCGGCGCACTCCGTTTGGCCCGAGGCTCCGGCGTACCAGACATTCTTCAATATTCCATGCTGGCATGCAGTCTTAATAACTTGAAATGGTCCGCAATATTTTGAATTTGAGGGCACAGCTCCTTTCCTTACAAGGACATAGTCTCCAGGCTGTATGTCCGGTATCTGGCTACTGTGCCTTTTATCAAAGTTTCGCTTCATGCGGCGCTTGTAGATCTCCTGTTCTTTGACAGTTTTCCTTACTTCCGCAAGTTCGAGGTTCTCTAGGAGACCTAGCTCACGATCTGCAGGAAGTATGGGCGCTGTACCTGAAGTTACAAAATGAGGGCTGCAGCCTAAACTCGTGGTGTATGATCTGTTGTGATGCTTCACAGCGGCCTCGAGACAGCACTTCCAGCCACCGGCAAAGTCTGGATACATCTTCAGATACTGTTTGATGTCTCGTATGGCACGTTCCGCTAGGCCGTTTGCTGCCGGGTGGTATGGAGAAGAATACTTTATCATGATGCCGTGCTCCTGGGCCCACTTTGATAATTTGGCACTCCGAAAAGCCGGCCCGTTGTCGCAGACGAGCGTCTTTGTGTGTTTAAAACACTCAGCTTTGAGGAGGTCTATTACGCTGTTTGCGTCTTCTTTGCCAGCTTTAGCCGCAATCGCCCGTGTGCACTCATCTATGGAGAGCAAGAAAGCTTGCGTTCGCTTGACTCCTTCCCCCTTCTTTTTGAGCTCCGCGAAGTCCAAATGAATTACTTCGAACGGGATGCTTGAATATTCAGGGTTTGTCATAACGTCTGTCGATTGCTTGAATTTAACTTTGTTCACCTGGCAGAGGTGGCATGTGCGGATGTAATGGCTGATGTCGTTTTTCATGCCCGGCCATGTGAATCTCATGAGCAATTTCTTATAAGTGCGCCAGAAGCCATCATGTCCACCCGATTCAGGGGTGTCGTGGTATAGATGAAGAATCCTTGGAATCATAGTTGGTGGTACGTGATACCTTCCATTGATAAACTGGAGCTCTTCTGTACCTTCCCATAGCTTAATATGATTGATTGTATCTGGATTATTGCTTGATTCCTGTACAAGTAATCTTGATAGTGCGTCAGCGTCAGTGAGGAGTGGGCCAGGACGGTGCGAAATTACGAAATCAAATTGTTGCAGATAGTTCACCCATCTAGCAATGCGGCCTCTTGGCTGGGCCATGCTCAGAAGTTGAGTCAATGCTTGATGGTCCGTGAAAAGTATGAATTTGGCACCTTCCAGGTAAGTACGAAAGTACTGCACAGCTTTTAAGACGGCCAGAGCTTCCTTTTCTGTGGTACAGTAATTGATTTCGGCGGGTTTCAGGGTATAGCTGTAGTACCCCACGACGTAGTGTTTGGTTTGATCAGCTTGTTTGGATGGCTTCTGGTATAGAACTGCACCGGTAGCATAATGTGATGCGTCCGTGTTCAGCACGAAAGGCAAGGAAAAATCCGGTATTCGCAAGATGGGGTCCGACGATATTAGTTTTACTAGCTCACGATAGACAGCTTCGCACTTCTCGTCCCAATGAAAAGGCACGTCTTTCTGAGTTAAACGTGTGAGGCACCTTGTTCTCAGTGCGTAGTCTTTGATAAACGCCCGGAAGTGTCCTGCAAGGCCAAGAAAAACGCGCAGGGAGTGCACATCATAAGGCTTTACCAGCTTGGAGATTCTCTCTACCGATTCTTGCTTGGTGCTTTTAGTCTGTCCATCAAACACCCTGCCAAGAAATACTACGGTATCTTGAAAGAACGCACTTTTCTTGAAGTTGACTTTGAGTTGGGCAAGACTGAGGGCATGAAGAACTTTTGAAAGATGACTACGGTGTTCGTCCTTTGTCTTTGAGTAGATGATGATGTCGTCGATGTACACATTGCAAAATGTGCCCAGGTAAGGTTTCAGAATGTCCGTCATAATCTTCTGAAACCACGCAGGGGAGTTTTTCCAACCAAATGGTAGGCGGTTGTACTCAAACAAGTCAAATGGGGTTATGAACGCGGTGTACTTCTTCGTTTCTTCACTTAGTGGAATCTGCCAAAAGCCCTTGCAGAGATCTATTCGTGAAAACCAATGGCAACCACCGGTTTCGTCAATGATGTCGTCGATTCTCGGCATTGGATAAGGTATCAATTCAGTTTGACGATTGAGAGCCCGGTAGTCTGTGCAGAGGCGGAATGTCCCGTCTTCTTTAGGTGCAATAGTGATAGGAGAAGCAAATGGGGATACAGAAGGCCGGATGATACCTGCGTCTAACATTTCTTGCAACTCCTTTTTCAGCCACACCTTTTTATCTCTGGACATATTATAGGGGGTTCTACGAACCACTGTTTTATCTGCGAGCTCGAAAGGAACGACATGGGATTTCATTGCTGGAGGGTAGCTTCCTATGCATATAAGCTCTGGGTACTTAGTCTTGATGTCTTCGTGGTGAAAAATTAGCCTTGATACACTAGGTTCTTCACCAGGGTCTTCTGTTCTTATCGTGTCTTCGGCCATTACCTTGTCATCCCAATAGAGGTTCATCTTAAGTTTTTTCATGTCTGGACGGGACAAAAGAAAATCGTAGGTGACATTGGGAATGGCCAATACATCACTGGTAATAGCATTTCCTTGAAATTCAATAGCCAGGGTTACCCATTCGCTATGCATGGTCACTGACCCATCGTAGGCTTGGACACGCAATGTTCTACCAGCGTGCAGACGACTGGCATCCACTCGAGTCTTGTTGATAATAGATACCGAAGCTCCACTGTCAACGAGAGCCTTCACTTCAATGCCATCTACCTTAATGGGGGCGTACAATAAGCTTGACGACGCCAAATATACTGTCTCACTGAAGCTCTTTTTCTGGGGCTTGTGATGCACGGTAGACAGATTATGTGGAAGTAGGTTGCCGTGAACTGCGGTAATTGGTTCTTCACCATCCTCACAGTCATGATTTACGCTTCCCAGAGATTTGTTTATGAAGCTGTGTTCACATTCAGTTGACGGCAACGACTCTAGATTGGAATCAAGTTGCTCTGTTCTACCATCTGGCTGTCTTCTCGATGTAATTCTTGGCACTGAGGTCTGTAGAAAGTTCAGAAGGTCATCAAACGTTCTTGGACCTTTGAGCTGGACATGACAACGGATCTCGATACACAACCCTTGCGTTATCAAAGCTACAACAGCAGAAGACGACAGCTTCGGTTCTGCAGAATACAACAGGCGACGCTTCTCAAGACAGTACTCAAGCAGAGAGCCACCTGTATAACTGAACCGCAGTGCCGCATCCCATCTTTCTACTGCGTTGCCTTCGAAAGCCCCTAAAAAGTTGCTTTTCCACAGTTCCCAACATGTTGTTCCATAATCCATGAGTTGCACGTCATACCATTTTCTGGCTATACCGCCCAAATAGCGGCGCATATGCAAAATCTTTGTGTCGTCGGAGTGCCACAGATTCTTGTCACAGGCGTACTCGAAAAAACACAGCCAGTAGTGTGCATTTTGCGATTTTCCTTCAAAAACATCTGGTTCAACAATACTTCGTGCTGACTGCTCTCGACTAAGCGCTTGGACGAAAGTTCTCATTATTTCGATCTGTTGTATAATGTTCCTTTGCAGTTCCATAACACTCAAGTCTAGGCTCACCTTCCCGGCAGGCGTTTCCTCTTTGAGGGTGCCACGTCGTATGGGTTCCAGAACGAGTTCGCTCAGTGTCTGCAGTTGTAGATTCACTGTCACCGATCCTGTTTGCACGAGGGCTTGGCGGCTGATTGCAGCTTGTTGCAGTACCACGTTGATCAGCGCGGTAGAACTAACTTCAAGAGGAAGGTCCGTCGCTGGCTCACCGTGCACTTGGTATCGGGTGAACACAACAGACTCTGATGACGCCTGGTCGACGAAAAACGTCACCCGCATCGCTGGTCTTCGAAAACTGTCGGCTGCGCCAAAATGTAGCGTTCCTAACTAGAACGGCAACAGAAATGACATCATCTAAGTGAGACGGGTGTCGTCCGCCATTTTATTCCAACTTCTTCCTTCTCACTTCTCCCCTAGCACCTTCCTTCGTCTTCTTTCATGCGTCCAGCGCAGACCGCTTCATCTTTATTGGGATTTTGTTGCTTGCTTTATGGAGGACTACGGTGGCTGTGGAGCCGCTATAGATATTTTTCAGTATTTTTACATATGGTTCGTCTACACCCTGATTCCGTAATGCCTCCATAACTGCTGAGGTTTCGACAGAATCAAATGCTTTCTCGTAATCAATGAAAGCTATATATAAGGGTTGGTTATATTCCGCACATTTCTCTATCACCTGATTGATAGTGTGAATATGATCTATTGTTGAGTAGCCTTTACGGAATCCTGCCTGGTCCTTTGGTTGACAGAAGTCTAAGGTGTTCCTGATTCTATTTGCGATTACCTTAGTAAATAGTTTGTAGGCAACGGACAGTAAGCTGATCGGTCTATAATTTTTCAAGTCTTTGGCGTCCCCTTTCTTATGGATTAGGATTATGTTAGCGTTTTTCCAAGATTCCGGTACGCTCGATGTTATGAGGCATTGCGTATACAGGGTGGCCAGTTTCTCTAGAACAATCTGCCCACCATCCTTCAATAAATCTGCTGTTACCTGATCCTCCCCAGCTGCCTTCCCCCTTTGCATATCTCCCAAGGCTTTCTTTACTTCTTCCGGCGTTACCTGTGGGATTTCGAATTCCTCTAGACTATTTTCTCTTCCATTATCGTCGTGGGTGGCACTGGTACTGTATAAATCTCTATAGAACTCCTCAGCCACTTGTACTATCTCATCCATATTAGTAACGATATTGCCGGCTTTGTCTCTTTACGCATACATCTGATTCTTGCCAATTCCTAGTTTCTTCTTCACTGTTTTTAGGCTTCCTCCGTTCCTGAGAGCATGTTCGATTCTATCCATATTATACTTCCTTATGTCAGCTGTCTTACGCTTGTTGATTAACTTCGAAAGTTCCGCCAGTTCTATTCTAGCTGTAGGGTTAGAGGCTTTCATACATTGGCGTTTCTTGATCAGATCTTTCGTCTCCTGCGATAGTTTACTGGTATCCTGCCTAACGGAGTTACCACCGACTTCCATTGCACACTCCTTAATGATGTCCACAAGATTGTCGTTAATTGCTTCAACACTAAGGTCCTCTTCCTGAGTTAAAGCCGAATACCTGTTCTGAAGCTTGATCTGGAATTCCTCTATTTTCCCTCTTACCGCTAACTCATTGATCGGCTTCTTTTGTACCAGTTTCTTCCGTTCCCTTCTCAGGTCTAGGCTAATTCGAGTTCTTACCATCCTGTGGTCACTGCAGCGCACCTTGCCGAGCACGTCCATATCTTGTATGATGCCAGGGTTAGCGCAGAGTATGAAGTCTATTTCATTTCTAGTCTCGCCGTTCGGGCCCCTCCACGTCCACTTTCGGCTATCCCGCTTGCGGAAGAAGGTATTCATTATCCTCATATTATTCTGTTCCGCAAACTCTACTAATAACTCCCCCCTGATATTCCTAGTGCCTATGCCATATTCCCCCACTGCCTTGTCTCCAGCCTGCTTTTTGCCTACCTTGGCATTAAAGTCACCCATTAGTATAGTGTATTTAGTTTTCACTCTACCCATCGCCGATTCCACGTCTTCATAGAAGCTTTCGACTTCCTGGTCATCATGACTGGATGCAGGGGCATAGACCTGTACAATCTTCAATTTGTACCTTTTATTAAGTTTCACAACAAGACCTGCCACCCTCTCGTTAATGCTATAGAATTCCTGTATGTTACCAGCTATATTCTTATTAATCAGGAATCCGACGCCTAGTTTCCTTCTCTGTGCTAAGCCCCGGTAGCACAGGACGTGCCCGCTTTTTAGCACTGTATATGCTTCTTTTGGCCTCCTAACTTCACTGAGCCCTATTATATCCCATTTACTGCCCTCTAATTCCTCCAATAGCACTGCTAGACTCGCCTCACTAGATAACGTTCTAGCGTTAAACGTTGCCAGGTTCATATTCCAATGGCGGCCTGTCCGGAGCCAGTGATTCTTAGCACCCTCTGCAGCGTCGCAGGTCTGACCGCCGCCGTGGTCAGTTGCTTCGCAGCTGTTGGGGAGTGAGGGCCGGGGTTTGATTGTGTTGTTCATATAGGAGGTTGTGGCCAAGTACTGCACCAGGGTGGCCAATCCTGCTCTGGTGAGGGAGTGCGTTACCGGTTCTGGTCACCGGGATCAGGCCACACTCCAGGCCTGTTTATGCAATTTTATCAACACGCGGATTTTTTTTTTTAATCCGGTGGAAAATTGCCGGCACCGGGATTCGAACCACGGACCTCTTGCACGCGAGGCGGGTGTTCTACCTCTACGCCACCGCTGCTTCGTTTCCTTACTCGGATACTAATCAGTATTACTAATCAGCATTATACGAATCAGTATCAGTGATTAGTATTTCTCCCGAGCGTTGGTCGCATGCATGATAGCGCCACATAACCTTGTAAGACATTGAAAGAGGCCTGTGCACATGCCAATGCAACCAAGATGTGTTCCGCAAGAGCACAAGAATGGAAAAGACAATGCCGAGCAGAACAGTCTGTCTAAGCAAAATGACCGCAACTTATGTATTTTAATAGTAAAAAAACAAAACAACCAAGACTAACTTATAACAAGTTCTTCACTGAAGGTTCAGGGGGGCCAGATTTTGTTTACCCATGGAGGGAGACGCTCCTCGAAACAACCTTTTCTTTATTATTTGTACTAGAGGTTTCAAAATTCAGCCAATTATAGAGTTTTCTATGCAGACTTCAAATATGTCATTACCTTTTGTGTAGCTATTACAATTTCTGAATTATGTGGTGCACAATGACAAAATATAGTCATCTTTGTGGGCACTTTCTTATGCACTTAATTTTCACAAAAAGCATTGTGCTGTAGATTATTTAGCTCTTTGTAGATTCCTAAGTGCCAATATCAAGCCAAACAGTGGTGTGCAATTACTGAAACTATGCAAAAAGATTAGAGCATTCCAACAAACTTTTTTTCCTCGATTCCCTCAAATATAACCTTGTACTTTTGCAACTACTGCTTGGAGATATGGCAATTTCAAGTAGGTATCTGCACTGTACATATCTTCAGGAGTATGTATGCCAAATTTTGTTAGTATAACATAATTATAAATGTACATTATTTTCATGTGATTGTGGAAGAAGTTAGTGTGTCCTAATTTTTTTTAATAGTTGCAGTAATTGTAGATGCTGTTTGAATAGATATCGGCACTTTGCAGTCTACATAGAGCTAAATAAGCTACAGCGCAAAGCTTTTTATGATAACTTATTACACAATAAAGTGCCCACGCAATCACTCCATGTTACCATCGTTTTCACCTGTTGCAGTGCACCGACAAGGTGATTAGTTCAAACACTGCGGCATCGAGGAATGCCCTTTGTTGCGTTGCATGAAAGCATGGTACGTCCACGAGTGATCGCGAAAGAATGCGCCCCTCCCGCCTCTCTGCCCTCATGCTGAGTACAAGGGCGTGGGAGCAATGAAGCAGCAGAGAGAGAGAGAGAGTTGTCACACTGACCCAGGATGCTGAGGAACACGGGCAGGAAGATGAGGCTGTGCAGCGTGCCAAACGCGATGATCCCCAGGTACATGCGGAAGTAGAACACCTGGAAGATCTGCGACTTGGCAAACGCTAGCACCAGGATCCCACAGTCTGTCAGCGTGATGCCCGACAGAATCTGAAATGGCACAACAAGCACCAATAAGCACAATAAGCACATATTAACAAGCACACAATAAGCACAGATGGACTTCTGTAGACGCCACATGAGCGCTTAGAGAGTTAGACCCTCGTTACCACGTAGTCGTAAAACCGAGGGAAGATTCAGACACAAGGAGAGCCAAGGTGAGTGAATCAATCAGTGTTCGAGCCAGGCACTGCAAATCTGGAACCTTATACTACATTATCCATGATCCCGCAGCTGCTATTTAAACTTGAAAACTGAATGCATTATGTTTCGCACTGTGCCAATGCAATTGCAATTTAACAGCTTAGCAGCATCGACATGTCATCATACTGACTATGTTTAACACATTTAGTATGTGTGAAGGTCACTGAGAACCGCACTGTCGCTCCTGATTCATCACAGGGCTGTCAATGCCGATAAAAGCTTCGAAGGAAGCGCTGCCAAGTGAGGGTCAAAAATCAATTTCTTCGACAGGATATAGCATCACCTGAACGACATCCTCGTCTGTGCTCATCAAAATAAGATTCTTCTTGCAGTTCTACAGTTTCGCTCCCTTGATGCACATTTGTCCTACATTTCCTCTGGTTCAAAAGGAAAAAAAAAAAAAAAGAAGCGTAGACCGATGTTAAAAATGACGTCACTGCAACCATGACATTTACTGCCTTTTTGTTTGTTGTGACAGTGTGTCGTTTTTGTGGGTTTAGGTTTAATCAAGGACCAGGTTACCTAAACCTTTCCTGGTCAACCAAGATTTTAATATTGTATGCAGAATTGGCCGGTAAAGGCTTCCGTGATAATGGGATAAAAAAAAATACAAGGCAACAATGGGAGCCAATTTCCCACTGTGAAAATATTCAGAACTGGCCAAGTTTTGAAACGCCAGTTACAGTATTTAGCACACAGTAGCGTACATGCAGGCCTCTCTTAACGAAAGCATGTCAAAAGACTCTTACACCATTCTCAATGTTCATTGTAGGCAGCATGCGTGGCAGAGCTTTTTCTCTAAAACCATGTTATGCCATAACCGTGACAAATTGTGCCACAGCTCTGTTGCAGAGAACTCAGCCTAATTTATATTGGGGCCTCCACAGACAGCACACACTTTGGCTATACTGTAAACAAAACAGGCGAGCAGTGATCACAAACATGGTACACTACATTACCATGCAAAATGCTGCCTGTGTGCAAAACTGAGTGGAAACCAGCCAGCGGTATAGCTGCAAGGGTCCTGCGTATCCAAAACTCCTCTTTACATACCACACTAAGTATGTCAACCCACTTGGGACATTTACCGTATTTACTCGCATAATGATCGCACTTTTTTCGCCAGAAAAATTGACGCAAATTCAGGGGTGCGATCATTACGCGGGTTAAATTTCCCACGAAAAAAAATTTTTTTTTTTTCGTCCCGCGTTTGCTGCGGGATGCGGGTGCGGGACACCAAAACAAAAATGGCGGCCGGCGGAGCAAGCCGAACGCGCCAAACGCGATTTTTTTTTCTTCTCGTGAGTACATTACGTGCATTCAAACAGTTTTTTCCGTATCAGTGATGAATAATATCGTTAATATCGGCAAGTTTGCGGCGATAACGTAGCCATGTCCACTTTGAGGGGACAGAAACAGATGGGCGCACTTAGCTGCCAGTGACAGAAATGCATGGCCGGTGTGCTGCGGAAACTGCGGCACCGGTTTCACTACTCTCCTAACACGGCACGTTTCCGCTAAGGGTGGGCGAATATCTTAGCCGTGTTACAAGCGTCGGCGTATAAATAGGGTACACTTTTAACGTATCCGTGTAAACGTGGCTACTATCATTGCCGCGCGCGATTTGTTGCGTGCTCACGAGTGCAGATGAAAAGAATCGAAAGGCGCATCTTTTGTTTTTGTTGACCACAACGATTATAAAGCCTACCCATAATAAAGGCAAGTTTGGTGGTACCTCTTTTTGTCATGGAAGTGCGTAAAGTGATGAAAGTAATGAAATGAGGCATCCACTTAAGAATGTTTGGTGCGTGCAGGCGAGTCGTTCGCGTAGCATTCGACAGATGGTAAGCGCGATCATTGTTAGCTAGACTTGGAACACCACATATCGCTGCGGCAAGTTCGGGGTGCGATCATTACACGGGAAATAAAAAAAATCGAATTTTGACGACAAAATTCAGGGGTGCGATCATTACGCGAGTGCGATCATTATGCGAGTAAATACGGTAGTCAGCCCCTTGCTCCGAAAAGTAAAAAAAAGCTTCAATGAATTGAGAGAATCCTTGCTCATTGTTCAAGCACCTTCAAAATGCAAAGAAAACGGAAGAGAGCCCACCAAAACTTTGAATTCTCCGAGACTGGCTTTATGCAAGTCAATCTTGCTTGGCATGTCAGGAATGCAGTGTAGCAATGAAGACCTGACACAGCAATTCCTTTTTTGCATCTCTTTAAGTTTAGTTTTTTTTTCCTGAAAATTTTCTGCGGAGGTCCGGTTGCAACACATACGGACGGAAAGGGAGACAGACCGATAGCAGACGACAAGCGAGAGGCCAAGGGTACTGACCGAGCTTCCCATCTTGGTGAGGGCGTCCTGGGCCCGCTTTACCCTAGTAGGAGCACCGCTGAAGGCAAACACCCGCACCAGGTGGGAGCAGAACTCGACGGAGATGCCCACACCCTGCAATCGAGAAGGAAATGGAACAAGAGAGCGATTCTTTGTTAAGAGAATGCACAGATTTTTACATATCATCGCAGACCTTACAAGCGGCTTATCACGTGGATGAGACGGCGTGTCTCTGTCTTTGGTTAGAAAATCGACTGTAGACAGGCTCCAGTATTTGCTTTTGGCTAACGTCAATGCCGAACCTAAAATTGTTGTCGTCTGCCACACTGGTTCTATGTCAGACAGGGCCACCATGCGTGTGACAGGCAAGACGAGCTTCCCCATAGGCAAAATGCAACAACCCTCGACGGGTATAAGTCATTCCCCCCACCTAGTACAGTTCATCGACTATCACAGCAAATTTCAGTCAAGATTATAACTCCGGTAAAAATTCTATGAATGAGGAAATTCGCAGTACCCATTGCTGCATCACCGGTTACTACAATTCACCGACGATTCCGATTCGCTAATACGTATCTTAATTTCGCGTTCTGGAAACACACACACTGTTTTCCAGAAGCTGCTTGCAAGTGCTTTACACACACAACCACTGCAAATATCTCTGACCACTATTAAGGTTCACTCGCTTCAAGTCAAGCACTGTGCTTCAATTCTACCATAAGCAGTAAACACTGTTATTTTATATAAACAAATTATTAATTTGAGCACGGAGCAACCCATATATATACTGTGCCTTGCCTGCAGAAGGAGCCTCAGCAGAATTTCTGTAACTGTCACAGACTATACGTTAGGGGTACGTGAATAGTATTCGAAACCTTTGAATAAAGAATCGAATAGTCCCTATTTGTAAATGCGAATATTTTTCAAATAAATTTCAAATATTTCAAAATGCCGAATGCACCCAAATAGACGTTGGATTGTGGGGATTTACGAGCCAAAACTACGATTTCATTATGAGGCACACCATAGGGACTGCAGGTTCATTCTGATTTGAGCCCCAGGATATCTTTAACGTGCCCACTAACATAACAGCAGGGCAAATTTGCGCCCTCGAGGGCATAGTATGAACATAAAACACGAGCACTTGCCTAGTGGAGAAGGCTATGTCATTACGGTAGCCGTACTTTACAGGCCTGCACAGCGATCGTTTGCACTTTCTGAAGAGCTCTGTGCATGCAAAGAAACTACTTGTTTGCTCATGATGCTTCCTTTCCAATTTTTATGAAGAGCAGTTCATAATGTGCTATGTAATGATAGAAACTTACAAGGCTAACTACAAAGCTTACAAGGATGCGAACATCATTTTACAATAATTATGCATACGGCTAATTATTATCTGAAAACTATTCAAAATGCATTCTATATTCAATTCGCTTCTGGCATTATTCGATTCATATTCAATTCAGTCTCAAAAATCACTATTCGTACACCCGCACTACAGCACTCGGGGAACTGCATCCTCACTAGGGCATGCCTGTATGCAGAGAGTGTTCTTGCGATAACTATTCAAGCTGTCCTTCCATGTTTCCACAACATAAGCCACTGCAAGCATTGTTTGCTTTTTTTTGTTTTTGTTTTACATGAACACAGCTGTTGGTGTGAAAAACATCCCTGCAGGTCCAACTCAATGTTGGAATCTAAGTGATGCAAAGCTTGTTCGAGAGGTAGCAGCAGTAGCAGCTGACACAAGCACAGACTTCGTAACCTGCTTCGGTTTGGCTGCCTGCATCACGAGAATGAAGCCAGTGTTGAGGGAAGAATGTTGACGAGTGGTGCATGGCATAAAGAAGTAAGACACGTTTATAAATATGTTTAAACCTTCATTCCTCCTATGGCACACCCATTCCGGGGGATTGGATTGGCTAAGAATGGGCACATATTCAGTGATTTGATTTCGTCAGCTAGGCCAGCCAGCAGCAAGCTGTCTATTCAGGGACACACCCAACGGCCCCCCATGTTTACATGGCAACACAGCAGAAAGCACATACCTATTGGCCCGACTTTTGAATGTATGTGTGCGTGTGTGTGTGTCTAAGGAAATGACTAAGAATGCTACCCCCCAAGGAAGAGGCAAGGAAAGCTCTGCTCGAGAAGCACACAAAGCCAGCAATGAAATGTGACATTCAACAGGAAATACATGATGGGCCGGAACAAGGACTCACCACCACCAGGTTGACGAGGGACACAGCATTGAGGGAGATGTCCCACCAGTACATGAGGCCCATCAGGTTGACAATGATCATGACAATGGTGAAGGTGACAACCAGCGCCGACATGAAGTCCAGCCCCAGCAGCACAAAGGTGACAACAAAGATGGCGCCCAGCGATAATGCCAGGCTCTTGAACGTGTCTGGCCACATGGTCAGGTACTGCTCGTAGAAGACGTGCACCAGGCTGCAGCGCGTGGGTGGGAGGGAAGGAGGGAGGTTTTGATTATCTTGTAGGTTATCTTGCATATTATCTTGCATATTATCTTGCAGATTATCTTGATTATATGCGCATTGATAGAAAAGACTGCAGCAGCCATTTCGTAACAATAGCTGTCCCCCGTTAAATTATCTGACACACACAAATACCTCATCAGATAATACCTGCTTTCATTTGGCATTTTTCGCCATACTACGAGTACTTCTAAGAATTGGCTTCATACAACACATATAACAAGTTTTCAAAATAACAATAAATAAGCATTAGTTGGGATTTTGAACGGCACCACCTTTTCAAATTGACTTTAATGCCTCACAACTGTTGTTTTGCATTCTGGGTAGTGCATGTAACCTTTAAAGCAAATGACCAATACTTAATGGGTCCTATTTTTGCCACATTCTCATTGGTTTATGCATGTCATCAGCTATATGACTTCACTACTGCACAAGACGCACTTGCTGTATAAGATTACAAGTCTTACATCGTGAGCATTCTGGTTAGTGCGGCAAGCCCATCATTACCATACACATGCGATGTAGGTACCCCATTGAAGAACTACTGCGATACCCAGTGGTTTATCCAAAACCTACCATCATGCCCTCTGACTGGCAGCAACATCATTTGATCCGAGTACCACCAACCAAGTCTACTAGTATCACTGCTGCTGCAGCAAAGTTGCAGGTTTTTTTAATTTAGACTCAAGTTCACCTCAGTTTCTATCTTTGTGCTCTTTCTCCCTTGCCTGTCTACATATGCCTGTCACACTTCCAGACGATAATGTGAACAGCTGAGCCCTGCAGGGCAATTGCCGGAGCGCACGTGCGATGCCAAATAAAACAGCATGAAACAAAAGCAGATCAAATGGCAAGGTGACTCGTGCGACCAAGATCATGCTGCGCTTCCCTCCCTCCGCAATTTCCTGGGTCTCAACAAAAGGAAAAAAACAAAAGCCGTGATGCGCTCACACACAAGCGCATGCCCACGAAGTGGCATGCACACCCATTATTTACACGCCGTATTCACTTCCACATCTCAAGAGAAGAGTTTTACTCACCTGTATGGGATCACCTCAGACTCTGGCTGGACTTTTTGCACCATCTCGGTCAAGTTGTGGGATATTAGTCGAGCCCACTCCAGGGCCGTGTAGAAATCCTTCGACGTCTTCAGCACGGGGTGGTAGGCTGAATAGTAGGCAGCTGAAATGCACAGCAACGTTGCCACACGTTCAGAGAGGAAACCAGACGCCTCTTGCGGATGCCTGCCACTGAAAACACAAGCTCGGCCCAGAAGCTGTCTTGGAGTCCACGAAGCATACTGTATTAACTCTCTACACTGAATTACAACTGCATCCAACACACAATTTCCCCATGATCTGTTAATAGATTACCCAATTTCCCTTCACCCTAGTACTCTACTACACAGTTTAATGAGGAACACTGAAAGCTGAAAGCAGTTTAAGGGCACTGAATTATGTTTGACAGGTTCGGGTTCTTTCTATTGTCTCAACTGCAGTGGCAGGCATTTTACAGTCTAGATGAACTAGAACACAAATGTTTACAGAAGCCAAACCTACTAAGCTCCCATACAGCAGCGGAACCATGTGACCGGCAGATCAGCACGTTAACTCACCTGTATGGTAAATTAATTCTTGAATTAAACACTCTTGCAGACATCACAGAATCCAAAATAGGGTATCGTACACAGTAAGTCGATAAGAACAGCTAGAACCAGCTGTAAAAAGAGGCCCTAGCAATTATATAGTTTGATTAGCAGGCAGAAAGAACAATACCACCCCGACGGCAGATATTTTGGAACAAAAAGTGCCATGTCCGAGATCTGGTAAGCTGGTTTATGGCTTATACGGGTGCTCCAAGGCCCCCGTTTGATCACAATCGAATTTCTTGTTCGTGATTGCCTCTTCTGAACAAGCTGCGGGAAGGAGCCAAATGCGGTCGAGAATTTCTATATGGATAGGGCTCGATCAATTTTGAAAGTGGCCATGTGACACTGGTGCACCGATGACACACAGCATAGAAGATGGGTCAGAGTGAAAATGTGACATGGTCTGTCCATTTGTGCCACCATCCGTAATGACCTAATTTGTCTACTCGGTCATACCCACCTCCGTGACTGACTGCTGTGTTGTAGAAATATTTGGTCACTAACCCAGTTCAATGACAACAATGCTAGGCCAACCTTTATGCTCCAGCCACCAAATTTCTTGGACGTCTTTATACTGAGAGAGCAGAGCTACTATGCTGTTACTCAGGAAGCGGGAACCAGGTTTCCAAAACCTATTATGTACATTTTTTTCCCCAATAGCACAAACTTCTCAGGGAATTCCTAAAGGTGAACATGCAACGTCAACAGGTTCAAGATCAACAGACAGAAGCAAGACCACTTACCAGTAACGGTCCCATTTACATGGTTGATCGACTTTCCGTGCTCGGCACGACCACTGTGCAAATAAAGAAAAGAGAGAGAGGAGGAGAAGAAGCCAAGTCAGCCATGAAACAAGCTAGCCATCTCGAAATTATAAAATAGAGCGTGGAGACAGTAAACCTGTCAGCCAAGCTAATTAAAACATGTTGATGAAGCACTATAGAGTACATGACAATAAAATAAAGTGTTACAACTTAGGTCCAGCCTTTTGCTTTCTTGTCAAGCAGGCCAATAATTGGGCCTCTCCGCAATGCCCGAGATGCATGAAAAGTTGGCACACGATTGTAACGGGGCACCATGACCCTATCTGTTTCTTTTGCCAAAGAGCGGGTCAATATTTGTTCATGTAAACACAGTAACAACATTTAGACCTTAACATTCATTTACTGTAATTGACCTACACACTGACAAATGTCTCTTTAAGGTTGCAGCATATATGCAGCTTAAATAACCATGCGCGAGGTTGAGCGTGTCATAAAACACTAGCGTGCGAAAAGTGTTCACCGATAACACCTTTGGCTGCAAAAATCGATGAATTGTGACCCTTGTTTCAGTTACTTTTACTGGGCCTTATGTGTTTGCTTAAACCAGTAGTACTATACAGATGACTCACGCTGAAGAGCACTTAGCACTAGGCACATCATTCAGGAACCAGGAAAGCCGGTGCCTAAATTCTTCCCCGGCAAAAGGTTCAGATCTCGGCACGCTGCAGGACTGGCACGTTCCGTTTGCTGGAAGCAAGAAGCAAAATAAAGCTCGATAGAAGCTGAACAACAAAAAAAAAAAGACATGTGATGTCACCCTTCCTCCTGAATTCTCACTTTCTACCCTACAGATTTTATGCATTTGAGAAAATTTACGTTCATATTTACTCAAATAAAAAAAAAGGAATTGTCATACGGTGGGTTAAACAAGTTAACATTGTTAAAAAAAAAACAAGACGGTCAAATTATCATCAGTCACGATGAAGACTCACTGGGCCAAGCTTTATAAAAATGCCTCGTACATAGCAAAAGTGGGGAAACTATTCACCTAGCCTGCTACAAACGAAACAAAAATGGGCTTTACCAGTGCCGTAGTCGGAGTAGCAAAAATCGTGGTTTTTGATGGTTTCGAAGCAGCAATCCGAGGACCGCATGTAAAGGATGTACTGGTCCAGCCAGTACGACCGCAATCTCGTCACATACGTCCTGGAAGAAGAGAGAGAGAGACGCCAGGTTGTCAGGGCAAAGCATCAGCACAAAATCTCTGCTTAGTTGGTGCATACTACAACAAGCAATGACTTGCCAACAGTGATAATCTGGTCAAAAAATGGCTACTGGCAAAATGCAGGACACTGTATGTGCATAAGAATACAACATGATTTAAACATCCCTATTTTAGCTACAGTTCCGGCGATTATCAAGCGTTGTCTTGTCATGTACACTTGCAGAATAAGTGCTGTAAAAGACCCGGTGTTTACGACTACCTCCACGACTGTAACCTGGAAGACCGCCTCACCTGTTGCTCAGAAAGGTCAGCTGCTTGAGCTTAGCTCCGACAGAGTCCTGGTCGCAGACTTGCTCGTTGATGCACAGCCTGGCCTGTTTCTTGACGTCCGTGTAATCGTAGCCCTCGGTGACCATGAAGTACACGGGAGGCCCCACTTGAAGATACTTCTTGAGGTAGTCGAAATACTGCTGCAGGTAGGAATCCTGAAACAGTGCGATGAAAGACCACAACCTTTACTAGGCAAGTGTTCCTGCCATAAAAACTTTGTCGAGGTCTGAAGTGCTTATGGCAACAAAGGAAACAACACAGTCGAGTGCAAACACGCAAAACGGGCCCTCCTTGCCCCTTTTATAAGACAATGCCAACTTGCTGAAATACGTACACGGAATAGAGTCGAGCACCTCGACAACCGTTATGAAATCACTTGCATAATGGAACAATATTTCTGTCCCAGTGCTACAGCGAGCTGTGCCGTGCACAACTTTTAAAACGAAGTGACCTGTATAATGAATGATTTCAGAGGCCCCAAGCATTTAGTTTATAAAGTTGTTCAACTGTAGTTCCTTCATGGAAACATGACGAGGAATCGGGGAAGTTTGACACGTCATGCAAGGTTATCGAGTGAATGCTTGCCTATGCCCATATTAAGGTCGCATGTAGGTACAGTACTGTCAATGGAAGTGCTTTTGAATGATCAGATTCGCCCCTGCTGCACACTGAAGCCAGACAGCAAGTCTTCAGCAGATCCACTGACAAGTCCACTGACAAGAAGTCCACTGACAAGTGCACAGTCAGGCTGCACCATTGTTTGTCCTAGCTGCTAACTACGACACCAACTTTCCCCATAGCGGGTCTAATGTGGGGAAGATAAATATCGGAGTACGTGAGAGTCGTCGGGAGAAAACGCACATCAGGGGATGCAAGAGAGTCAAAACGTCCTTGAAAGATCTCGAGCAGAAAAACAAAGTATGCTCACACTTTACCAACTAGGACTTACTGTGTGACACTGAATTCCAATTAATTTCAACAGTCTCAGTTTTGCAAACTGTTGCATATATTATTTATAACCGAGAGCCTTTTATTAAACAACAAAATAAGGCATTGTGGACTTCCTGAATTGTGCCAGTAAAAAAAGTTGACACTGGCAGACGTATATCTCA
Source organism: Dermacentor albipictus (assembly GCF_038994185.2). Lineage (NCBI taxonomy): Eukaryota > Metazoa > Arthropoda > Arachnida > Ixodida > Ixodidae > Dermacentor > Dermacentor albipictus. The sequence goes on from NC_091823.1 coordinate 116,412,217, forward strand.
GAGGAGAGAAAAAAAAATATCATGTGGATATCATGTACCATTGGAAATCACGCCAACCAGCGCCAAGCTACACCCTCCAGTCACCACCTTATGTCACCACCTTGCCAACCCATTATGCTACATCTCCGCCCATCTTCCTCTTCTTCCGTCACCTGTCTTCTCACCACCAACACACACCTCTTCAAAGTCCCACCACCACACCCACGACCACCACCCACACTGATCACAGCACCTGAACCTGTTGGACACCACAAAAATTCTTAAAATACCGTTACGGTAACACAGAACGCACAGTAACAAGAAATAATACGCAATAACACTGAAAATCGGCTTCCGCAGTAACCCAGTCTAACCACTCACAACAGCACCGAAATTCTATCGATTTTACAAAGAAAGCTTTGCTTTAAAAATATTCAGCTCCAAGATGGTCAATTCATGCCCTGCTGAAGTGAAAGAACCAAGATGACTGTAAGACGATGTGACAGGGCCGGATGTGGCTTGCCCCCGTCCTTGCATGGATTTAAGAAGGTGAAAAGGGAAAGTCGGCAGGCGGAGGGGTGGCGAGCTGAGCAGCGTCCAGCCTGGCCAGTGGATGAGGGTAACGTTCAGAGTTTATCGCATGCGAGTCGACTACTAGAGATGTGCGGCTGTAGCACCAGTGATTGTGACGCGGAATGATGGACGATGGTGGCGATGATAATGATGAGGCTACAGTGACCATAGAAAATTTCTGCCCAACAATGTTTACCTGAGGCATAGCAAGCTCCTGGTCAAGGCCAACGTCAATCTTGCTTATGACAGCAATGGAGGAGCACAGCCATCCAATAAAGGCCACCATCTGAGAAATGATGCATACACACAAAAACCATCATTAACACAAGCAATCATGATCAAGAGTTGCACAAGGTGTACCCAAAGTACTTAAGTATATATACTGTTGGAAGTGAAATACAGGAGGCATATTCATTTCATGATCTTTTGACAAACAATGGTAAATATAACACTAATGCTAATACTAATGTACAAAGTGAATATAATACTAAATTGAAGTAACAATGACAGCAACGACAAAAAACAGCAGTGACATCATTTGTCAGTACAGTATCCTTACTTTTGAAGTGGGAAACAGTGCTGCAAGATGAAATAAAAAAAGGACTGACAGAAAATAGGCAACACAGGCACCGACTAACAACATTGTTTTTATTGCAACAGGGCAAAACAAAGTAAGCACAGCCTCTCCCGCCCCCCAATAATAAACAAGAACATGAACACGAAGGTTAAAGGTGGCAGAAGGAGACTCGTCCAAACAATTTTTTTGAAAACATGTCATCTCCCCTCAGCGGAGAACCTAGGGGGCACCTTCCAAGAATGCCATTTCGTTTTTGTTTGAAAGGAATTTAAGGCGTGCTAACCCATGCAGCGCCACCTCTGTGAACGGCATAAGCTTTGAGAATCGGGCATGCACATACTTTCCGGTATCTTCCGATGACTTTGCATGTGCAAAAGTCTGGTGTGCAGCCACACTTGCCCAACTACCAACTTAGCCCAATGTCACTTACTGCTATAGTATTCTTAACTTTTCAAAACACCACTACAGAATTAAAGCTCTCTGGCAACTCCTGAGGAATAAAAAATACACGCTGAATTTTTTGGAAATAGAAGGTACAACAGTGAAACGAGAAAGAAAAAAATTTTGTCACAGCCAATGCATCCACCCTCGAATATAAATATGCATTGGATACCTCCTTTGCCCACCACCACAGTTGACAGTACGATACGCAAGAGCCTGTGTAAAGTAAAATGTAAATTTGTACCAGTTACACACACACACACACACACACACACACACACACACACACACACACACACACACGCACACGCACACACGCACACGCACACACACACAGAGAGAGAGAGAGAGAGAGAGAGAGAGAGAGAGAGAGAGGGAAAATGATTTCAGCACTCACCACGACCACTCGTACGGAGTCGCTGAGCAGGAAGGGTGCATAGACTGTCTTGAAGAACTTGTAAAGCAGACTAGTGTTCTCAGAAGGCCTGCTCTTCTTTGAAGCCTTTATACAGAAGCATAGATCTAGGCGGTTGCTCTGCAAAAAAAGTGCAGAAACGAATGCAGTCCTATTAGCAACACACAAGAATAATGGCTTAAAACTTTAGAACCCTACTGCCACCAACATCAGGTTCTAAGCCATAGTGCCAGAGAAAAATGTTGGCCATTGTTTTTCATGAATCACAAAGCTGTCCTCCTGTGGCATCTGCTCAGTGCACAGTGAATCTGAAGATGCACAGTGGCATCTGCTCAGTGAACACAACAGGAGAAGAATACGCTAAAGAAAAAAAAAGTTCCCACACCTTTCATCACATCACGAGGACAATGAGTTTTGATCAATGGCCCCTACCGCAGTGAAAACAGTGGTGTCAATACAGGTGCCTCTCTGTTTGCTTGCCGAGTGATGTTAAGGTGATGCAATTGTATAAATCATATGCATCCATGCAAACCTTTACAGCCTCAAAGGTAATAAATATAACGCCGATGAAAAGGCACAACACTTGAGTCATTTTGAGTGTTGCTCCTTCTATTCAGAGCACCTTTCTTTTTTATATATAATAATGTAGTAAAAGTAAGGCGAAAAGGCACTTCTCAATGCGTATGTTTTGTCATCTCTATGCCTTACACAGTACAGTCGTAATGTTTACAAGTCTACAGCTTAATATGGTAGCATAAAGAGCAGCAAATTGTCTTGGTTTATACAAGCTATCAGTGTAAAAGAGCCTTGGCAAACTTGACAGAAATATTTATATCATATGTTTACACAAAACTTCGTGCTAAACGCATCAAACTGCTCAGGGCAACAAAGCAGCAAGCCTGGCCTTGAATGCTCACCTCTTGACGCAGCGTGTCCATAGTAAACAAGGCGAGGAAGCAGGTCATTTGCAAAAAGAAATTGATAAGCAGCGCGACACCAGCATAGAGTGCAAAGATCCGCACTGCGGGAGTTTCTGTCAAGGCACCTGTAAAAGACGACAGAAAACAGTGTCAGCCTTCTTGAGAACACAGAGAAACGACACATCTATCGCACATATGTATACTGCTTCCTTTTCTTGTGAGTCAAGAAACCAGAAACGCCTGATCCATGTGCTCAGCTATCTGACAGTGTCTTCAGAGTACTCAAGTTTTTCAATTACTTATGGTATGATATGACAGAGCATCTAGAAGAGGTTCACAGTTTCCATTGTCTCCGTGTTTGTCCACACAACCTGCACTGCTCCCTATTGCATCGAACAAGACTGCAATTCGTCCTAGAGACATGAAATTCCTGTCATCCAGCCCGGTCATTCAGTAAGAGAAGACACACAGCCAGACGAAAAGCGGCGGAGTGGCACAGAGTACAGAATCGGGCGCACCGATAAAGAAGCAGGCTGACATGGAGACGCTGGACAGCATCATGCTGGGCGCCACCTCTCCAACCAGACGGCCCACTTGCTCCACCGTTGTCTCTCCTTCGCGACGTTCATCGCGCTGCAACAGCCGGGAGAAAACAAAAGGGTGAGTGATGGGTCCCCACAGGTAAAACACCAAAGCCATCACAAGTCAGTCAATTTCAACAGCTGCCTTAGCAATAACCTAGTAACTGACTCAGTCAACGCAACAGTTGGAGAACATATCACATGAACACATCAGTGGTAAATGGACCAGGCTTCGCATGATATAACAGGGAATAACCTGCCAGCAGGGAAATCAGAAGCAAGTTTCTACTGCGTCTGGATGTGCAGTTCTCTGCATGTCTGTTTACAGCCAGTGAAGGCCCTTAGCACACTGAAATGAAATATAATATGGTGGCAGAGGATGCACACATTGAAATAAAGCACTACAACACTTATACAGCTATTTTCTTTTAGATTCCCAAATGACTGGCTCTGTCAAAAAAGTGTGCAGCACAATGTTCACGTGTTTGGCCAAGTAACAGACATTGGTTTTTTGCTTTTTGGTGGGAGATGATCGCTAGCGTCGTCTGCCGTTCCGAACAGGCATGAAATAAGACAGGACCAGACAACTCCAGAATGCCCACCTGAAACTGCTGCACCAGGATGAAGATGTTGTCAACACCGACAGCAAGCACGAGGAAGGGAATCACTTCGACAATGATGAGCGTTGCAGCAACGTTGAAAAAGCTGAAGATGCCAAGTGCGGCCACCACCGAGAGCAGCACGATGAGCACACCCACAAGGCCGAGGGAAATCTTTGAGTCGATCTGTAAGAGGGCCGAAACAGTGCAAATATATGCTCAACCCGGGATAAATAATAATACAAATTAAAACATTCTAGTATCACAAAAAAATGTTTTGCAAAGGGCAAACAAAATTATGGTGTTATTGAGCTCCTGACTCTAGACTGAAGAACGTCCATTTATCTTGGAAGCAAACAGAACCAAGTCATGATACCTAAGGTTCTTCTTGGAAATCATCCACTAAAGTTATAAGTTTCAAAATATCACCATGAGCACATTTCATGCCCTGTCCTTTACACAAGAAGGGTAAAAAGCAGTGTACAATATTACCTTCGCTTTATGCCACAACACATACATTCTCCTTTTACATATTCATAGAAGACATTCTTGCACATTATTACACCTTCACCTCTTCTCCTCAGTCCTCATTCTCAAGCCTTAAGCCAACTTCTGGGTATATCGGTAGCGGCTGCTATTTTTGTTCGACCCAGCTGTATCTTTTTATCGTAACTTAACCGTGTTAGAAATTGTTCGGCATAAGGGGTAATTCAATGTAAATGTGCTCGCTATAGTCAGGTTCGACTGTACAGCGGGCTTTCACACACCACAATATGCAAAAAAAAAAAGTGCACTCAAGTAAACAATTTAGGCCGTCTTACCAAAAGTCTACTGCAACTGTTGATGTCACCCAGTGCAATTGCGATGTACGCAAACATGATGACATAGCTGATCCCAACTGTGACGACGTCCGAATGACTGCCCCGTTCGAGTTCATCTTCGATGGATCGCTGAAGAAGCAACACAGAAGCAGCTTGTAAGACGCAGCAAATAGGTTGGGAACAGATGTGTGCTTTGTAGCAGCATGCAGTAAGAGAAATGTGGACATGTTTGAACCTATGGTGTGAGCTTATCTGCTAGCACTGGTTTAAAAGATTCCATAAACTAATACAAAACAAAGCACAATGAGTCAGCTCCTGAAGTCATATGATAATTAAGCATTGTAGAGATGGTGACATGTGAATTAGGGACGCGCGAATACCGAATAGTGGATTTTGAATCAAATATCGAATAGGATCAAGAAAAAAAAAAGCCAAATACCAAATCGAATATCGGAAAATTTAACACAAACTTATATGCTTCCAAATTTTGTGTAAAAAACACAGTGTTGGACATGCTCAGAAGGCTAATCACATTACTTAACAGGAATCTTGCTAGCTATCAGTAATTTAGGTACCCATGAATTGAGATGCATACTATGCTCTACTTTTATTAAAGGGAATACCAAATTAGTATGATTGCACTGATAACGACTCAGTTCATATACGAAGGTCTGGAAAATATTTCTGATCAATAGAATATCTGTCAAACAGAATTAAGTGCTTTTTTTTCCCCTCAGAAGCTGCAGAAATAGCAAAGTTGTCCTAAATACCAATGGGGTTCTCAATGGGCCATACTGTGCTTAATGGCCATCTTCTATTGCTTAAAAAGCGCTGCTTTCCATTTCCTTCCAGAAAACGGGACGGTGTTTCCATCTTTACGGTAGGCGGTTTGTGTGGGTTGTCGATACCTCATTACAACGCCAATCTGTGCAACTGACAAAAGCGGGGACTGCGCACCGTATTGCTCAGCGCCATTCCGTGGGGTCGTCATGCCGACGGTAAAGAGTTCTCAAATTGGGAGGCCTGTGGCGAGTACGCTTTCATTCAGTGTCATCGACCTGGATGAACCTTGTACTGATAGAGATCGCATGCCGTGGGAACGCTGCACGCGCCAAAGAAATGACCGCAGCCAGGTCATTCCCCTAAGTTACCTAAGTTATGCTACTTATGTTACCCCTATGTTACCCTAAGTTACCCATGTTCTAAAAGTCGAATATTCCAGAAACCAAACATCAGGTATGCGATTCCCGAATTGAATTATTCGTAGGTTTACTATTCGATTCGAAATCGAATAATCTAGTAGTATTCGCACACCCCTGGTGTTAATGGCATGGCGAATTTTATTCGGTAACCGTTTCTCGCCGTATAACAATTGCTACGAAGTTATCGCTTGGCAGAAGACTCGGCACAAGATGCCCAGTAAGTGTGAAATTTCTAACAAGTGCTTTTGGCGGTTCTATTCTTTACCTTCGATATAACATGACAAAATGAATGGCATTTCACAAGCAAAACAAACTGACTTCTCTACGCGGGAAAGCATGTGGATCAGAAATTTATTTGAATAAAGCAGAGTTTGAACAAAGAGGAACCCCTATAGAGGGCAACACAGGAAAATTTTTTTTATGTCAACTGACCTTAATAAAATTTTGAATATACGTTCTCTTTCGCACTGATTATTTGTGCTAAACGGCATGACTGCAAGACATTTAGTCTTCCTGAAAATGACTTCGAAAGATTGGTTGAATGCTCCCGACTCGTGCCCACGAATGTATGCCTTTATACAGGCCACCCCATATTCGCGACGTCAGGGACTACACCGCCTCTACGCTCAGGAACAACGACGCTGGCTCCTTTTTCTACAAGACAACGGCTGAAAATAATCATTTTTACAAATGTGATAACCGGTGCTCCTCTTCCTTTTGCCGCAGCACAATGCATTGAGCTTGAGCATGTCAGCTGCCTCGCGTAGCGGCGGTTCAAAACCAAACGGCGATCCTACAGCCCTCATATCATCGTTGAAATGCCTGCCATCTAGTCCAAAAAAGCTGGAAATGCTCTTATGTTATCATCGCCAGCTTCGCTGTTTCGACATTAGCACGACATGTACTGCGTGTTTAGCACATGTTCTGTGTGTTCACACGACGGTACTGTAGGATCAAACTTCATAGACGCATTGTGACGTCACACGAAGCAGTTACCCGTTTTCGTTTCAGTACCTTGTTTATTGGTTATTTAAAATTATTAACGAGTCTCTAAGTAAACTGAACCACCCCACCAGTGACAGGACTACAAATTCCATTTGAAGGTGACCACATTCTAAAATGGTTAAAAAAGTGCCAGAGTTTACCTTTAAATATAGGGCCTGATCAAGATCAATTGTGCTATATAGCGTGCTAAAATAAAACCATCACTGGCCTCACATTGAAAATATTATCACTACATGTGCTGGAAGAAGCCTAGGTTCTGTATAAAGGCCAAGTGCAATAAAATCGCGCCCTGTGTGCCATTTGCTATGGGGGAGAGGAAAAACATGAAGAGGTGAGCTGAGGAGAATGGTCAAGGTGTTTTTGTCCTTACCTCAGCCATGAAGGCAACAGTCATCAGTTCCGAGTTATTGTAGCGCTTCATAAGCTTGATGAACCTGAAAAACCAAGTAGCTCGTCACTCCAAAGCAAGCCCAACTCGTGTAAATGAAAACCACCGCCAGGTAGCAGAGAATAGGATTGTTGTCAGCTGGCTACACATTAAGCACACAGGCATTTTGCTACATTACAGGTGCAGTACTCACTCCTTCTCCCAGGCAAGCGCTGGGTACTTCTTCACGTCGTCGTTGTAGTTGGTCACAGGGATGGTGATCACCAAAGCAGTGGCCAGATGGAAGTTAGTGCCATTGAATCCGCCCAACACAAGAGAGATGTCGTCAATTGGTCCACCGTATCTCGCAAAGCAGCCCATGTTTGCAACGTTTCTGCATTGGCACGGGAGAAGAGCACGAGAGTGAGACAACGGAAGCACACTTTAGAGGCCAGCAAGTAGTAAATTCAAAAAAAATCTGACGTAGAGATCAATTAAATGATAAAAGTATCAGATGTGAAGAGAATGTAGACTCTAGATAAGAGGACTGCAGACAAAAGAAAAGAGGACTAAAGACAAGGAAAACAATGCGGCCTGATGATCATGAAACAGGAAAAATAAGGCACGAGTCTAAGATGCAACTTATGTTTTTCACTATTCTCAAAGCTAAGTCACAACATAATGAGCTAAACCAATAAATATAATGGCCACCATAAATGGCAAGCATACAAAACATACTCCCTAACAGTGAAACATATTGTTATGCAACAGCATACATTCCACATAGTCACCGCCTTACATTTAAAAGATGTGAACTATGTAATGTGTCATGTGTAGTGTAGAGGTCAAGTTTCACATGTCTTGAAAGAAAGAAGCAGAGAAAATGAAAAGAAGGCATGATCTTTCCAACATTGAAGTGCTCCATGCAGTACTGTAATAGTTGCTATTTGAACTCACGGCTTCCTCCTACAACATTTCCTGGCCAAGTCTCTGCCAACAGAACACTCAACATCTGCCCGATCCTGCTAAATAATTCTGTTAATGAGCTAACGTCCCATATGAAGACTTACACATGAAATCTGCCCCCAAAGAAATAATATAAAAGAGCATATTTGCCACTAAACAAGCCAAGAATTCACTAGATCTAGCAAATTCTAGCACAAAATCAGCTAAAATGGCCCCACCGCTTGCAAAGCATTCAGGGTCAATGTTCACCAAAAAGAGTACATACTTGCTGCAGTTGTCAAAGTGGTGAAGGTAGGAGAATGGATCTATGCCGTCTGTCATGTTCAACTTGTCAATGCTGTCTTGGAAGTAGGCGAACACACTCTGCACCGAACAGTTCCTGTTCAGCGGCGCCAGCGGAGACAGACAGACGTCGTAGATGGTCACATTCCTCAGATCCTCCGGCCTGTACTTCTCCTGATCACCCTCGTGCAGAAGCATACCGTCGGGGCTCAGTTTTCCGATTACTGCCTCGACAGCCAACTGCAGCTTCAGAGCCTGCAATGCACAGCGTACAAAAAATGTAAAGATGCTTTTGAAGCTTTCAGGCTACAAGTCAACTTGAGGTAGCATTTCGGCAACTTGCTACATGGCTGGTCTGAAACTTTGCAAGGCAGCAACCACACGAAGCCAACAGACAGTGAAGCCAAGGAAAACATAGGAAATTGAGTGTTTTGTTTAACTTAGATGTGAAATAAAGAAAATGGAAATGAAAAGTGGGACGAAAGGACAGGCTGCTGCAGATGGGAACTGAACCTATATCTTCCACATTACACATGCAATGCTTTACCATTGGTCATGGCGTAATGGCTTCCAAACAGGCCGCACGAGAGAAGGGGAAACACGACATCACTGTCTGTCCCCTTCTCTAGTGCACTCCATTTGGCTCCTATTGGAGTTCTGGTTTGCCATCGAGCTAGTGCGGTGGCTATCCCGACCACTTTTCTGGGTACTTAAATCACAAACGCTTAGGATTTACACAAAAGAAATGTGACTGACAAGCATTACCATACGAACCACCAAGTCTTTGGATTCTCAGGAAGTACAACCCAAAGTATGAGTCGATAAAATATGGTCAGGTGTTGTACCTGCTGCCCAAGCACTGTCCTGTCTACCTCTCAAACATTCTCTCAAACACTTCTGCTCTCTCTCTTTTCATTCCCCTACTCCTTCCCCCCATGCAGGGTAGCCAACCAGAACTACCTCTGGATAACCTCCCTGTCTTTCTATGCATCCTCTCTCTCTCTCTCAAACATTTACTGTAATATGAGCTGCGTAAATGAAACAGCTGCATCACTCAAATTCTAACTTACTGACATAGTCCCATAGTCAACTATGAACCGTAGTCTGCTGAATCTTGCGCTGTATCTTCACTGAACACTCGTAACCCCTCTGTTGAGCTTAGAAAAACACGCCTTGCGCCCGCAAGTTATTGTTTTGAAAGAAGAAATATGATCATGAAGCATCACCTCCATCATGAAGTTCTTTTCGAAGGCCGGGCCGTATGTCGTGTTTTTGTCATTTTTCTCCACAATAAAGAAGTCTTGGGCTTTTGGACGCAGGATGATTTGCTCCACACGGTAGAAAGGACTGCAAAAGAAATCCATATATATATTCACGTGCCACTCAATACATTAACATCCATCCGTTCATATGTCATCTATATGCCAATCAATATCTAAGCAATGTCCCTATAGGTCACTGGTTGTCAGAAGATGAAAATGGCTACATTGTGACAACACCTGAGCCACTCCAGGCACATCCAGATGATGCGAACCACGAGCCGAACACACAGCAATCTGCACATCTACATGATCTATTGCATGTAGATGTGCGTCTACATGCTTTAAGAACAATTTGCTTTGTGTTCATACGTGTTAACAAGGGGCCCACAGATAAGGGTGCGGAAATGTCAAGCCTAATCTCCGCATGCCTTTTATAGCTTGGCGAGTGCTTCATTTGATTACCTTGCTATGCGAAATATGAATAAGTAACATACATTGAATTATGGGGTTTTATGTGCCAGAACCACAATTTGATAATGAAGCATACTGTTAGTGGGAACTCCACAACAATTTGGACCATCAGGGGTTCTTTAACATGCAGCTAAATCTAAGTACACGGGTATTTTCACATTTTGCCCCCATCGAAATGCAGCCGCCGTGACCGGGATTCGATCCCGCCACCTTGTAATATATGCACGTAACATGCATTTTTCGAAATTTTGCACACTTTTTATGGGATACTTATGTACTTTATTAACAATGACTTACATTTACACATAGCACGCAAACAGCTGAAAACTTTGAACAGCAGACACAAACAACCAACACATTGTTATTTAGATCACAGATACTTTTTCAGCAAACTTGCTATTACCAATTTTGCCTGCTTCAGTGCCTTCTGAATAAACTTCCTTCAAGCAGGTACACTTCTGATGTCTTTTCACCATCAAAAGACTTTCAAAGGTATGCTCAGAGACTGAGAAGCATTAACTTTTTCACCTACAGAATTTATTTTTTTATAAAACCTGATAAAACATCTGTAAAACTGTAGAATGGGTCTGTCCACCTGTACATCATGGAAGGATGTCAAATAAAGGAATTGAGTTGAATTTGCAAACTTCATGGAAAACATGGGGCAGTTGGCAGATATGAAACATTCAACTCTGTTGTGCCCTGATACATGTATGCGGTCACTAATAGTAGATACACACGTTGAACCGAATTGCTTATTTAATCTCGCTGGCACCGAACTGTGACACGAGTGGTTAGTGCGTGGTTCACTTGCTCACGCCACGACTTGGTCCTGCTTAGCCAAGTCACAATCCATCTGCGGAATGGATCGGCAATTCGGTTCACTGTGTGGATCCACACATGGAAAAGCAAAGAACCACTCAGAACAAAGAACCAGGTCGAGGTTATTGCCAGCGAAAGTCATCTCACCCAAAGTGAGAGTTGAAGTAGTTCATGTGCTTGCGGGCCAGACTGCTGTGGGACACCCAGAGGTCAACCGGGTTGGTAGTCACAGTGAACTTGAGAAGACCCAATGAAAGGAGCACGCTGACCGCCAGGGCGGCCACCAGCACCAGAGAGGGGTTACGTGCCACGAACAGGCCCCATCGGTGGAAGCCCGCCTGCAGCAGCTGCTCCATGGTCGCCCCGAACGAGGAGAGCGTGCGCACGTGGGGTTCCTCGCCAGTGCCGCCAGTGGCCACCTTGGACACTGCGGCATCACCGTTGGCCACGCCATTACCGAGCCCATTAACGACGCCGTTGATGATGCCGCCATCCGCGACATCGCCGGAAAGCGGTGCAGGGCGCAGGGTGATGGGTGAGCCCGGTGGTGAGTGGCTCGGAGAGTAGGGAAAGCTTTGACCACTCACTGCAAGCGATTAATGGAGGTGGCGCCACCAGCACCGGTCAGTGAAACTGTGCGAGGCCTGGATGGGAGGTAGCAGGGCACGCAGCCGAACCCCGATATACCGAAGTTGCATTCCACGCAAAGATACCTTTGTTGACAATGGCACCAACAACAATCATTTTGGTCTGTCGGTACGTACTTGGCGGAGGAAAATGGCACTTTTGAACAGGACAAGAGGAGACATATGCAAGAGCGCTCACCATCAACCATAATGTTTATTTGTTGTGAAAGGCTACATATATGTGGTTATTACCAAGTGCATGAAGTCAGCACACATTTACACATCGCAATCAGAATAGGACAATTCTTTCTTAAGAAAATAAATGCGATGCGTAACTGTGTTCTGATCTCGTACAGATGGTGATGCTCGTATAGTATATGTTGTCTTTAACAATGGATAAACATTATGGTTGCCAGCCAGCACCCGTGGTACGTCATCTCCTCGTGATCAATGCAAGAGCATTGTTTCCTAGCCCAAACACCTCTGTTATAGACGATATTTGTTACAAGCATATTGTGAGCACTGCCCATACTTTCATCTGTACGTATCACCACCACTGGGTGTGTTGTCTTTCTCTCTCTGGCAGGTTCCAGAATAAAATGGCTGCCTCAGAATATATTACTATTCCTTACGTGCCAATGTAAGCAAGAAACTTTTTAGATTCACTTCGTTAAGGCCAATAATATGTTACGTTAATGTTCGTCATATCGTGGGTCGGCTGTACAAAGGCGGGTTCCAGAGGGCCGGAGCAATACAGACAAAACATGCAAGGGCCACCAGAGCAGAAAACACCAGAGTTTATATAGGCTTTGCACTGGAGCGCCGCCAGGTTAAGTGAACTGGGACAGAATTCGACAGATAGTGTCATATAGCAGCTGAAAAGCAACCAACTACAGATGTGCAAATGATGAAACATTTTCAATAGATGATTAAAAATATTGTAATTTGACTAGGCTGTTCAACTGAACAGCTGCCATATTCAAACTTTCTACTATATTTTCCAAATTGTTTTGGAACCATCTGCACTGACATAGGAATAAGCGAGACATATTTGAAATAAATACTAGATGGTATATATCCCGTCGAAGTCGGAAACTGGTGGATTAGAAATGTATAGCCAGTAAGATTACTATTACACTATCCAAAAGGCTAGCATCTCATTTCAAAATTCTTCCATAATTGTTTGAAAACTGTATATTCAGTGTACACATCGCATTTTGTAGTGAATCTAGCGTCTTCACTGCCAGATTCACATTTGATTTGGTTCCATAAATGTTTTATGTCATTGTTGTCACAATGCCATAGGTAGTGTAATAATCGTGCACAACTGTACCCTGTATTACAAGACTGCTCGTGTCCCTCTTGCTCACATTTCCCTCACATTTTGCCATGATTTCCCTCGTGTGGCATGACTTCGTTGGCTGCTCTCACTAGCTAGTGAGATCGGAAAGGTTTCTTTCTGCTCAGTGTCTTCTGCTCTGCGATGAAAGCTAACATACAAATAACGCTAGAGTTAGCACAGTTCTGACAAATGTGATTTCCATCGTTGTTATTACAAGTTACTCTTCCACATAAAGTTTTAACCATGTCATGACTGGTTAAAAGTGAGCTGTAGCAACAAGACGACAAAAGGAATGTCTCAAACCTCACGACAAGCTATGGCAGCAGAGGTGACAGATAGTCCCTTAACTAGGTCGCAAAGAGCATAATATGTACTAGGCTCAAGTAGTCACACTACCACAGCAGACCATGGCAAGATGTGGAAGTTTCGCGTCAACACACGACTCCCAAGATGACTTACGTCCTTGCCTTCAGCGCACAACAAGCACCTCGACTAACGCTATATGGTATGTTCAACACTGAGGACATCCTTGCGTAATGGCTCTGGCTTGAACAACTATTGTAATATGCGAAGTTACACAGCATGCTAATAACCAGGGTGCGAGCACATGAACCCACATGAACGCTCATCTTGCATTAGGTAAGCCCTTGACTGTGTCCCCTGAATCACTTAATCACTTAACACACTAACATGCTACAAGGACACTGCCATCAAATAAGCTAAGCTCCAGCTACCAGTGAACCTTGCATGGTAGGCTTTACAGAAAGCATATAAACAGAGCTTTCAGATGTTTAGGTAGAAGCAATAATGGTGGTAGGGGAGCAATAATGTGAACTAAACAGCTGTGCTGCCAGCACACTAATGAAGAATTTCCGGGAGATATATGTGCAACTTTCAGCAGCTGCAATTTATAGACAGGGCTCGAGGGCTATACTGGACTGAATCACCTTTATTAAAAAAATGAGCATGTCATAGAAGACATCTTGAAGAATGAGCAGAGAGTGGACTGGATTGGAAGATAGTGCTGCAAAAACTGCAGAATACTTTAAAGGGGGGACTTAGGTTTCAACCAAAAAGCTTTAAAAATGTTTATTCTTCAAGCTATGGTGCTGAAAACTTCTGCACACATGCATGTAGCTTCATGTGCATATTTCAAGTACAAGGTTAATTCCAGTTTATAGCATCTAGTTCTGATCTTATGCAAGCTCTAACTTAATATTCTGGAAAATATTTTTTTTTAAAGACGAAGTTCCTCTGATTTCACTAAACGGAGTATGAATGGCTTCTGCATAATTTAAGGAACCGAATAAGACTAATCTTATCGCTCTGTCTACCGCAGAAAAATAATTTGGAGACTTTTAAGTTGAGACCCAGATGAATGTTTTTCTGAAAATGTTCTTCAAAGTCCAACAGCTCTTGTCACGAGGCTCCAAAGCACTGCTAGTACGTGAAATTAATTAAATTGCATGTTTAGCGAGGGAGACTGTGTCGAGGACAAAAGGTAGCAAACATGCATGTGGCCATTCCCCACTTCACTATTCTGAAGGTGGCAATTAAAATATTTTAAGCCTGAATACTCACATTCTCTGAAGGTCATGACAGAGCTTGCGCAAAGTGAATACTTCTGAGGTTTGCTTACCCCCAGAGGTAAAAAGAGAAGTATGAACTACTCATATTTTACTTCGTGCGTGATGCCATGTTATAAAAATGTTAGTCATCAAATTTTGTGACACGTCATATGTGCAACAGTGCTCGTTTTGCAAAATTGTGCAAGTGATAGAAGTATCTGCACAAATGTTTCACTGCTTGCAAACTAGACCTAACATCAGCGTCATTGTCACAATATTGATATTCACTGTTCGTAGAACTATCTACAGAAGAGAAACAGCAGTACAAGGTGCTGTTAGTCCGTAAACACTGAGCACATCTGTAATATATACAAATGTATGGTTTTATTGTTGCTGACCAAGTTCCCATTCACCCATACAAGCACAAAGTGCTTGGGATGCAGTACTGAGTGTACCTTAAAACAGGGTGCTAGGCATAGAGCATTGTCATTAGGATACCTCCTGTCATTTGACTCCAGGAGACCTCCTTGTACAGGGCAATAAAATTGTTGAAAATCTGCACACAGCGCATCTTTTGCATGAAAAAGCATGCAATATGACATTTACACATTTAAGTTACTTGCCTAAATGCACCTGCCTTTTTTTTTTCTACAGGGATTGAATGTGTGAGAACAGAGTGTAGAACGACCTGTAACGGTGGGAATGGTTGCTTTCGTTGTCTTTTCTGATCATTTTTCGTCAGCATTTTCTGATCTTGGCTCCCACCACAATGGCCAGCCAAGCATTAAGCAAACAAGCATTAAGAGAACAAGCCTTGAGCACAAAAGCAGGCACAAAACAGCACACATAAAAGGCAACACAAAAGAAACATGCAGACTGACACAAAATCAAAACACGGATTGCTCCTTCCTTCACTAAGTAGCATCGTCAGGGTCTTTCAACACTTTTCTTATGGTCAGAAAACTTCCTCAGAAGTTTCATACAGAGACAGAAGGTGTCATGTAAGGTGCTGGCATAAGTGGAAGGGCATCAACTGGCTGCATCGGTATGACCAGCGTTGCAGAATTCCGCAATTTTTTTCACCGAGATATTTTTCACCTCGCCGACATTTATTTCAGCTTGTCTGCAAACTGAACATGCAACAGGTGCTGTAGGCAAGACACTTTAGCATTAAATGCACCTGTGTAGGTAAATTATTCCCCCCGCATTACACCTGACACGCTCAGTCACATTGCTCATGCAGTTGTGTTAGTAAATTACAGACCACTGCGTTATACCTGACCTGCCAAGTCATGTTGCTCTCACATAACCATCCACACGATAGCGGTTTGCTGCGCCATTTGTCCTAACTGTCGGTTTATTATAGTGAGGCATCAACCTCCCATTGAGGCGAAGGCCGAGCCCCTTGCACATTGAGCTACCTCTGCACAAGTTGGAGGGGCACATAGAGTGCGCCTGCTTGTACCTAACCAGTAAGAATGGCCAACGGAAATTCTTGCTTTCAACAGGAATAATTAATTTTGCGCATTTCACTTGTTGATGGTGTTTTGCGGCCCAAAACAGAGCTACGAGAGATGAAAATGATGGCTAGAAGAAGAAATAAAGCTCAGGCAATTCATTTTCTTCGGTTGACAACTACTCAGGCGTAGGAGAAAATCGCATTAATTTTAAAAGCTCCACGGGGTAGAAATTATCTGTGCTGCCTATGCATTCTCTTGCAGGGCAATCTATTTGCTTAACGTAAGGGCAGAATGGTTGGCATCACAAGGTATTTACTGGATGCTAAATGCAAACAGCTATGCAGCAGCTAGAAGAAAAGAATTGAGAGACCATGGTAGCATGCATAAGCTGTCCCCCTTCTCAGTGTCAGTGAATGAACTAATGCCAAGTATAATGGTTTGACTGTGAATGGCATTCAGTATCTTAGCAGAATGGTGTGCTTCACATGCATAAACACCTGAACTGTTTCAGAATTGAGGCATCATACAATGCTACGACACCTCAATTCTGAAATTCAATTTGTGCCATTTGTAGTGCAGTAACACCGCAAGAAGTATTAAAGAACGTCTAGTGAGTAAGAGAATGTCTTTGCATGAAGACCGTCTTAAGATATTTTTTCCACGTGGGGACATTCTTTCATTCATCAGATGTCTTAAGAATGCCTTCAGATATTCTTTCATGTGACAATTTTCCTAAATATTTGTGCATGCATGTTATTTTTGCAGAATTGAGCAGTGTTTCTGGGAGCTGTAACGACAGCGAAAAAAGGAACATGGAGCATTTTGACTATTACATAAGCTTACCAGGACAGACTTGCCTGAGACGCACATTACTACAACAGAGATATTACCTGAGTGAGGGTGTGCCAATGTCCATTAAAGCTAATGCAAGCATTAAAGGCATTTAGTATAAGCTCACAATGCCAGCACACCAAAGCAAAAGCAACACAAGGAAACAAACAAAGCACAGTGCCAGCCGAGTTGCAGAGAATTGAAAATGCTAGTGCAATCACGAAACAAGTGAGGACACACAAAATACTGTACATCACATAAAAGACACAAGCAAGAGATGAAGAAAAATGACCTTTGCATGCAACTGATACAAAAATATGTTCCTCAAAAAGCAAACTTTAGGCCATATGGTGCAGTATTTAAAAGACAGCAATGACTCAACGAGACATACTGGTATCAAACTTGGCCAACACAGACAGCATGAGAGTCAATAGTCAACAATGCCAATAAGTTCATCATATTGCCATTAACCTGCCATGATGACATGTAACTAAGGCTTAGTCTATATGCAGTAACTTTGAGAGAAGAAGGCAGAAAGAGACAGGCAGCTTCTATTTGAAGAGTCAATGTCAGGCCTGCACCATATGCTCATGCTTGTTAGTAAATATATTGCAGTATCTGGCAAGTTAGGCCTATATACAATGAAAAGGCAAATTAACAGTAAGACATGGACAGCAAGAAAGAGACAAGAGTACAAGGAAACATTCACTTTTGTGCCCAATTAATGCGTGTTCATCTGTGTTACCCAATTATACGAATAGAGGTCAATGACGAGTTAACAAATGTCTTCTGTTACTGAAACAATAAAGCTTTGCAAAAAAATTTTAAAAAGAGTTATCACATGGTAACCACAATGCTAAGACTGGTCTTGGTCTCTTTCCTCTATCTTTGGTCATCCTTTCAAACACTTTTCCCATTTTCCAGTGCATTGTAGGGCAAACCACAGATATCGTCTGGTTAACCCCCTTATCTATACTATCTTTATTCTGTCATTTAAATAGGTCATTAGCGCACACTACGCGAGCGTATTACCTCGATGACAATTGTAGCTTCTCAATCCTCAATTTGACTTAAGCCTTCAGGTGCAACATGGACATGATAGACTCACTTAACCATGGCCATCTACCAGGCTTGCAGAGCAAGATGTGAATATAAGAGCACTAAGGCTAACATCTAAAGAGCAGTGCCGACCTCGGATGAAAGCTAGCTTCCTCTAGTATGTTAAGCTCATTTAGGTGCCACCCTCCTTTAAAGGGACACTAAAAAGAAACGTTTAAGTCAGTTTAGACTGATAAAGTATTCTTTGAAAATTCTATTGCCGTTAATTTCATGGTACTAATACATTGACCATGAGAAGAGAAGATAATGGTAAAAGTTCAATTTTGTTAATTTTGCACCGAAACCCCATAACACCAGTACGTCAGTGCGATATCATGGATTTCGAAGTATGTTTTCGTACTTAGGTAACGTTGGCTCAATAAAAGTTCTCGTAACTTGCGATCTTGAGTCATCGGATCCTACAGAGCGCAATGTAGTACATTTTTAAATATAAAGAATTATTTAGACTTTAGCGAACGCCAGAAAAAATGTATCACACCACGGCAAGCTGGCAGTTTTTGTGCCTTTTCTGGCTTACCAAGCACTCTCATAGTAAGAATGGCATTCTTGTAATTATAGAAGGGTAATTATTAATTACAAATTTGCTAATCCACATGAAATAATTTCTCTTCAGTGTCCTTTTAAAACTATCTTGTAGTAAAATCATATTGCAAACAACACTGTCCCCATCATGATTTTTGGATTTTCGGCTTTCACACTAATGTCAAAGATCCAATGCTGAATAAACAAGAACATTTGCACATCAAGAAGCAGAGAGGGATGTAGAATAAGTGGTGGCTACACTGGGGTACGAATCCTCTACAGTTACACTTCAAAACAGTCCATGGCGGATGTTGTCACTTTCACTTTCTCCTATTCAATCTGGCTCCTAGAGGAAGACCAACCAGTTCTTTATTCTTTTCACCCCCCGCAGCTAGATCATGCAACGACACGGTACAGTAACTGCCGGGACTGGTTACTCAGCTTGATGGGTCGTACAAAAATCTATTTCATTCTCAAGAATAGAACCATTACAAAAGCGTGGCCTCCTTGGACACCATTACTGACTATAATGAGTTAATGTGCTCTGCACCCAATGGAAATACTCAATGCCAGTGTGTCAATGCCAGTGTGACAATGCATTGATACCTTTTGTTGTTTTGCTTAAGCACGTTTACGTGTCAACAGCCTCGCCGCCACTGAAGTTGAAACCGCACACCCAGCAAGAGTGTGCAAGACTAGCATAAAAACACATCACACGCACGAACGACACTGTGCACTCAAGAAAGTTACACAATGGGGAGCACAGCTCAACCCTCACCAGAACCAAACCACCAGACACACATAAAGATACACCAGAGATACATCAAAAACTGTACACAAACACAAACACACACACACATACGGGGCAGACTGGGCACAGGAGAGGCACAGTGCTGCTCCCGTACTAAACACAGAGAGGACAGTGCAAGAGAAAGGTTGTGCACGAATCTGAAGGAAATCGTAAATGGCATTGACTTTTGGAAGAATGATTTAGGCAATCACCGAGCATGTCCTTGTGGAAACTGGTTGCAACGATGCGACAGTGGTCCCAGTGAAAGTATCATACAATGTTTGAAAACTGCCAGAAAAAAGTGCAAACAATGGACGGTGGACGCAAACAGAAAAAAATCAAGTGCCTCTCGTGTGTCAGCATCCCATCGATTCAAGTTGCTGGACATGGAGGTACATTACAATGATGACTAAATCCTCGGTGTGTGGTTCTTAAGCTTCACTGTCATGGCTAACTGTAGTCAGCAAAATGAACTCAAGAGGTGCTGTTTTTGGTTTCTTTTACATTAACTGAAAGGACACTAAAGAGAAACACTAAATCAGTATAGACTGAGGAAGTACTGTGTAAAAACTATTTTAGCTAATTTCGCGGTAAAAGGTCGGTTATCGGAAAACAAAGAAAGAAGCCTCCATTTCTCAAATTTTGCAGCAACACAGCAGCAGCGCCAGTACATCAGTGTAATGCTATGGATTTCAGAGCATCCTCTCGTATCTGAGCTGTTGTAGCACAGTGAAAGTTCTTGGAACTTTTTCAGTTGAGTCTTTGGCTATATTGAAAACAAGCCAGCACTGTCGAAACCTATATAAAGACACGGTGAGCTCATGCAGGAACTTCACGGCGGCATTACTACCAATCCTATTCTTACATCTCTTTAGCACACCTCTTAAGATAAAGACCTCTTTGTTACCTCCTTTTCTCTTTAAGTGTGCCTTTAAGGTGGATGTCAACTTTACCTCAGAACACACCTGTCATGAATGCTTGGGAGCTATCGTGCTACTTTTCCTTTGCCTGCTTGTACATTTTTTCTACTGTGGAACGAACGCTGGTCAGGATTAAACAACTATGTCATCCATGCTTGTCCAATGCACTGTACTTGCGTTGTTTGCTGTCATGCCAAGATACCAATTAGCTTGGTGTAAACACATTCTGCTCTAATTATGTTCACTGTCTGCTGCCAACAATGATTACTCCATTTACTTTTACTTCAATAAATAATATGGCATGCTAAAGTATGCCAGTTGGACTGCAGTAATTAAAGGAAATGAGCCTAGCTACTTTCCTTATTACTGACATAAAGTCTTGAATACAGCAACAGCTTGCTCTCTCTCACTAGGCCTTCAGCTCTAAACTGTATTTGGAAAGAGTGTACCTAACACATTTCAAACAGTCTAACATTAGGCAGGTGTTAAGCAAGGCTCTCCATGCATGAAACTTCATGCAATAAAAAATGGTAGGTCTTTCGACAGTATGGAAGCAATTTAATAAACAGTATCAGCAAAATTTATTGCAGTTTTTATGCTGCTAGTAGTACTGGTATGTGCCTTAAGGCTACTGGATCACTCTTCCAGCAATAATTTTGGCACAACCTCAATCAACAGGACAGGTGGCATGACAGACACCAGCTAATGACCATTTAAAGATATGCATACAGAATATGCTTTTTCCATACTGCAAAAAATACAGGATCGGATTTAGAAAATGTGGGTACCTATGTGCAGTAGTAGCCATACCACTTTTTCCCAGCCACGACATCGCTGAAGCCTGGCCTACGGGACACCACCAAATATTTAGCACATTTGTAAAATTTCTTTGCCAAGCTGCCTCGTTCTATTCTTGTGGTGCCATAAGAATAAAGGTGTTCTACATGTTTGATTTATTGGTGGGTTGAAAGAATAGTCTATTGATTGAGTGGTTGGTTGATTGATTGATTGATTGATTGATTGATTGATTGATTGATTGATTGATTGATTGATTGATTGATTGAAAGCAACACAGGGGCTATGAGAGTTGCTGTAATGGAGGGTTCCAGGTGCGGCACTTCAATGTTTGCACTTGGCTGTTTTTGCACTTTTGCACTTGGCTGCTACCACAATGCAGCTTCTGCAGTAATGTGTACTGTCACAATTACTATCAGCAGCAGGACGCCATAGCCACTGATGCACAATGGTACGTCTGCTGTGTCCGTGAAAGACACATTTGAAAGTCAAAATACTTGGCTGTTAGCATCTCTCCCATCTGCCCTATCTACCCGTCTGTCAGCCACGTTGTTTCCTGTTGTGCCAAGCCAATTTGCAAGACTGCCACTGCAAAGCTTCCATTCCACATTCCAGCAGAATCACTTTAGGCGAGCAATTTCCTTCAGATTGTGAACAAAGAAGAAGCCACAGCAGCCCTCTCCCCCACCCACTAAATGTTGGGCAGGAGCCCAGCCGCAAGAAGGCTGGAGCCGAGAGCAAGGTGAGCAAGAGGGAAGAGAAATGTGAGAGAGGAGTGTGGCAGCAGATGAAGGGAGGGGAGGAGGGAGAGCAGTGGTGGGAGGAGATTGTTTAGTGTTTTTCGAGCCAATAACATACTTGAGCGCTTTGATCTCAGAGGTTCCACCTCCTCAAGGGAGCCAAGATCCACGGCTGCCAACAAAATTGAGCGACCCGGCTTTGAGGGCCGGTGCAGCGGGGTCCTGATCGTGTCATTGCTGTTGCTGCTCGTGTCCGACACACTGGACTCCGACGAGTTCGACACTGTGATGATGGTGGCAAGGGAAGGGGCAACCACGGGTTCAGAAGATTCGGGGGCAAGGCAAGATGGCCACGATGAGGTGGGCAGGTCAAGGAAGGGGAATGTAGAACAGCATGAGGCATTTTTTTTTCAAATCTAAAAGTTACTTGTTGCCATTCTCAGGCCACATACTACACTACCTAGTATAGTACATAGAACAGGAAGAGCATGCACATATCTTTTTTTAAATTTTTAATGAAGCAGTTAGGCTGGAGGCAAACAAAGAACAAACATAACAATGATATCCTGTGCTTTTTCACTCACCCTCTCCTCAGAAGAGACAGAAAGTGTGTAACTGTAGCCAGACTGCAGAATCTGATGTAAAGGACGGTGTCATGCAATCTCGTGAAGCTGCAAGGGGGCTAACTGTCAAAGTTGTCGTTGGCAAAAGAGGGCGCCCATCTCCACAGCATGACAACCACAAATGAAATGACAAGAGCTCTTACTTGCTTTAAGAGGAAGCTTTAGCTTGGGGCCAACTACTACGCTGTCTATTCAAACACATGTAAAACACAAAAATGCTTCGATGAAACAAACCCTGGACCAATTTGAATGAAATGTGTTGCATTAGAGAGAAAGTTAAATTCTAGCGACTGTTGGACGCAGATTTCCTATTTGGGGTCTCGAATTTTTTAGGGAAATTGCCGGAAATTGGCATGTATAAAAAAAAAATAGAAGCTTACAAATGCATAACTCTGCTCCAAAAACAGATATCGCGGTTCTGTAAACTGGGTCTGTACAGCATCTAAAGTGCACAAATTTGATATATATGAATTTACGGCTTACATTTATTTGTTACAATGTTTATTAATGTTTTGCAGTAGTACTACTCACGTAATAATGGTGCATTTCATAGTGTTGTATAATAGATCAGTTTTGTCTGCCTTGGATGTATTATTAGGTGCAATTTACAAAACTATGACATGCTTTTTAACGGCAGAGTTAAGGAGTTGTAAATGTGATGTTACTGTTTTCCCGAAAATTGCAATTTACAAAAAAAATCTATTAAAAGGTTGCTGGTCTAAGTCAAAACTTGTCTTAATCATAAGGTTTTAAGTTTCCCTTTTAAATGCAACAAACCTACTCAAGTTTGATGCAGTGGTTGCCAAGAGAAACAATTTCTCAGTTCCCATGCACTTGGATAGGAGACCCCAAGCTGAAGTTTCCTCTTAAGTTTTGTCGAAAGACATGATTAATTTTCAAGCTGCGAGTGCTTTTACAATTTACGTGTTGCATGGTTCCCACTGTTCCCAGAAACATGCAGTTTGCCTATGAAGCAGTCTGTAGATAATCAGTTACAGCTAGGGTTCCACACTTCTGGATACATTTGAAATTTGACAAACTATTTTATAATCTCCCCAGCGAAATTTTGTAGGTTTGGACTTATACGGAAAACTAAACTTTGAGACTCGTGGCAAGGACACATTCCAGAATTCCTTTTTCATTTGTTTCTTCTTCTCACACGAGGTAAGCTTTGTCATTTGAGTTTTTTTTTTCTTCTTCCTTGGTAACATTTTGTACTAAAGACTATTTTTTACTTTGCACAACAAGAGAAAAACTAGGAGGTTCTGCTTCTTCACAGCACTCCGTGAATTCTGCACAAGCCATTTACGTTAATACAATATCAACAATGACTGAACAAAACAACATGAAAAAAAATTTATAAGAAAGTCAAATTTGGAACAAACTGCTTGAGCCATGTGTCTCCACAGACAACATTTAGAGACTATGATGGCTAAGAGCTGAAGAATTCTGAATTGCACTACAAAGCAAAAGAAACGTGAAATGAAATGAATAATTTGCTGTAAGAAAAAGCAAAATTTAAGAAGAAGGAAACATGTGGAGCCCTAGCTATAACCTTTCCCTAACTTCTGTTGTCGTACAATTTACAAATCCTGTCAAAGCATAGCAATGCTAAACAAACATGCTTTCTTTAGAACAAGACACACCAAGTGCACAAACAACATTTTCTGTACACACCTGAAAACAAGGAACTGTAACAAGAACAAACACCAGGAATTTAGCAGTTTAACTGGCACAACATACAACACAGCTTCATTTGCACCAAATACCTCAATAGCACAAGTTCATCCTATGATAACTTCTATTGCCTTTCTGGGACTATAGTGCACAGGCTATATGTGCATAAATAATGCATATATATGCTGTGTAGGCAATCTGTGAAATGAGACTAGACAGGGGTTTCTTTTTCCTAACATTGGTTGTATTTTTGACCAAGTTGTACATGACTGGTTTCACTCAGACAGTCTGGTTGATGTGCCAATTTATAATGACACCCCTCAGGCTATGTTGTCCTTGAAAGTTAAAAAAAAAAAAACATCAGGTCAATATCCAATTCCTCCTCAACTACTACAGCACATATGTGCATAGCTTTGCTAATAGCACCCCTCACCATTGCAATGTAGTGTTGCATATAGGCCTGCATATAGGCTGCTCTTGCCCTATATGCAGGCATTGGACCCTGTGATAACCTACCAAATAAGGACAATCTGAAGAAAAGCTTTTGTTTTTAGCCAAAACTGGTGCCTGCACATTAACACTGGATGCAGACTGTAGTCCATAAATTACGGCAATTGAAGATTAGTGCAAAAATGTGGATTCTTGCGGCTGAACACTCTCTAGAGGGCACGTAACTTCCAGCGTATAACCAAAATTTGCTACGGGGTTTGGTGAGGGGCCCTTTCAGGGAATCTTGTCTTGTCCGATCTCACCTTCAATATTTGTCTCAATAAAGTCCTGTGGCAGGTGGAAGACCAGCAATATTTTGCCACTGGTGCACTCTGTTTCACAGTGCAAGTATACTTTGGTCCAGCTCCATGCTCGCAAAGAGACCATGCAGGCACCGCTACTGCAACGCAACCATTACGGTTTGACAAAACTATGCCAGGTTCGTTGCTTCTGTGTATAAATGCAGCCCTAAAGAAAAATTAAATTCCGAGGTCTTACGTGCCGAAACTAAGACCAGGTTACGAGGCAAATCAATTTTGACCCCCCAGGGTTCTTAAGCGTGCACCTAAATCTAAATACACAAGCGTTACTACATTTCGTCCCCATCGATATGCAGCTGCCATGGCTGGGACCGAAGCCGCAACCTTGCACTTAGCAGCCCAAAGCCCTAGCCACTAAGCTACTGCGGTGGGTAGGAATGCAGCTCTTCTCGCCTCCTTAGGTGGCTGAAGGCATAGCTTATAAACAAGCACATTCCGCCGAAATAAATGCCTGGAGAACACAAGAAACGTAACAATCCAACCTAGCCTGATTCACGAAGCACTCTAAACGCAGACCGGGCTCAGGCTCTGCTCACATGGCTCGAGCACTGCGGTGGAGTACCTTGGAATGATGTTTTCCTCTTGTGGCTCTTGAGAAAGAATGTGCTCAGGACGGCTGTGCTCAGGAGCACAAAGAGCAGCATGGACACGACCAGCATGCCGTCATAGCGGCCCATGGTGAACGGCTCTGGCGAGGGAGGCAGCAGCGGCGGTTCCTGAGGAAGGCACACCGCCGGGCAATCGCTGCAGCTGCACTTTTGCTGGCTGGGACCAAATGGATCGGAGCACCTGCACGAACCATTGAACAGGTACTGATGCAAGTTTGTGCAAATTCTACCATGTGCTTCTCGCCTATGAAAGGATCACACACAGCAAGCATGAAGTCTGGAAAACACCCGCAAGATATTTTACCTTCGAGTCGGCCTAGTTCGAACAGATTCATCTTAAAACTTTTTGTGCGCGAACGAACAGGGACGAAGAATAGGGGCAATACAAGGACGAGCGCTTTCCTTGTGTTGCCCCTATTCTTCATCCCTGTTTGTTCACGCACAAAAAGTTTTAATATAAAAGTTTGTTTCGAAATGCCGGATGTGATGTCACCAAAGTATCCGTGACATTGAGATGCAAAGTCAAATTTGCCAATGTCGTGTTATGATGAGGCTAGGTGTGACGACGTTGTCGATAAAAAAAATTTGCAAACAAGACTGCTTTACCCATTCCTTCTGGCCTAACTCACATGTGGCAACCACAGCAATCACAGGAATAGAGCCAGCCATGTTGTAGTGATGTCACGTCGCACCCACTTCCTCGGTACCAAAACAAGCTAGTTTTGTACATAATAGTATATAATACAGTACATAATACAGTATATAATATAGTACATAATATAATATACAAGTACATAATATAGCAAAATTTCCAGGATGCCTGAGTGCTTGCCAGTATTTTTTTTTTCAAAGATCTAGAAAATGTTGACCTTCAGTTAATTGACATGTTTACAACTCTGTAGATCTGCAAGGAAAAACAATATCACAATTCTATAAACTGACTCTAATAATAGAAGTATGCAAGTAGGACTTTTGCAATACCCTAGTCAACTATGCCACTAATTCACAGAAGCTGTAAATTCACTACTGGGCCCGTGCCCCTGCATTACGTAGGGCCAGTGTGATTCTGACGAATAAGATTTGTAACTCTAATGAATCTAGCACAATCAATCCATTCATTTATGCTATGTTCATATACTTTAGGTGGTTTTTCGTTTTGCTTATTGCTAGTTCTAACTGCACACATGGCTTTTTGTTATGCTATGTGTATATTTCCCACCCTTACTAAAACTAAGTTCGAAACAGCATTTCTTATTATTATTATGTGTTTTTGTATGAATGACTTTTTTCATTCTGTAATGTCAGTTAACAAGAAATAAAAGATTACGTGCAAATAAATGCAAGTTCATGGTCACCAGACGTTGCAGAAGGCAGGGGTATAGCCATTGGAAGAGAAAGTATTATGGCAACTGTCTCATACCATAATAAACACCTTAGCCGAGAAGATAACAAAGCAAAACAAGCTTCTTTTTTTTATGTAAGCGAGAAAAAAAAGAGGCATTTTGTCACCTTTCGTGTAAAAACAAGACAACCACACAACAATCGTCGCACATACTTGTGGAAGGATGGGTTGTATGGCTTGAGTGTGGCCCCACTGCTCACAATGCTCTCTTTCGAGGTGACGATGTAGTTGAACTTGAAAGGCGAAAACCCGTCGCCTTCCTCCGGCGTGGAGCCCAAAAAGTCGAGCCAGTACTGGGGGTTACAGTCACTACCATGGGCTCCACACATGAGCTGCATCACCGTTGTGCCTGATATCACTGACATGACGTTGACGCACGAGTTGAATGCACCTTGAACGAATCTGAAAAACCAAGAGCCATGAACTTATCACTTGCATCAACACTTCAGTGTCACTGCTGTCACTGCAATGTCACTGCTGTAACTATCATGGATAAATGAAACATGAAAAGTTGGGGGCTAACTAGAATGCATTCTTCTGATTCTGGACTAGAAACACTGTTTGACATGACCATGATTTCAGCTTGAATGCTTAATTGAAAGCCTACGCCATATTTTGAAACTATGTATTTAGCCATGTAAAATCGCACACTTGTGTTAGGCGAGACAGGCTTTTTACTTTATTAGCTTGTTTCAACCCATTAGCATTTAACTTGTCTGCTTTAGTATGTATGACTGCGTTATGGCCAGGTTGTCTTAGAGGAGCTACTGAAATGAGAAGCTGGAATGTTACACTAGAAACAGATTATTTTCATTTTCAGCTAACCTACAGGACACAAAGGCTTCTGAAAGAAACTAATGTGCAATTGAATACAACCGCAACCAATGGCACCAGTTTTGCCATATTTAACCATCCCATTACTGAAAAGATTGCACATACCATGCAAATGGAAGAGCTACTCATGAACGCAATGGCTAATGACTTAAACACTGGCAAAGTATGTATGATAACAGGCAGAACTCACTCACACTAACCAATCTTACTAAAACTGAGGTATATATGCTGACTCAGCTCGTTTTACGCTCATGTTTTCATACATGATGCCACATCATAATTGGACGAAGTTGCCATATGTAAACAATTTATGTAAATTTTTACGTCTAATCAGTTTACTTCTAGTATTTAGCCACCAAGTATTTATTTTTTTGACCTCCGAGTAAATTTTGTTTTGGTTAAGACAAAGTTGAGAAGTGTGCAAATGGGGAAAGGAGGGTTGGGGGCAGGCACTCCAAAAGGCTTTCTGAGCCTTTGTGTCAGGCGCCCTTGGAAACTACATACTGGTTGTCCGAATAAAAATGAATGAATGGACACTTACACTGAATGCTGGTCGCTCACTTTATGATTTAGAATGAATGTTAAGTGCGTATTGACACGGGCATGTCTTAGGGATACAGAATATAAAAATTATGCATACATTAAAATTTTGTGCATTGTACACTAGACTTGCCCCCCCCCCCCCTCTCTCTATCTCTCTCACTGCAGACGAAGTTCATACTCCGATAATGCATACAGCGCCACATATCATGTATCCTTCTGTTGAACCAGTAGGACCGTCGGTTCAATGCCTCAGCATGCACTCTCTTTGTGTGGGAGAATACAAACAAACTCGAATTTAAACAATGTGAACTTTGTCTATGTCCTCAACCCCCCCGCAGTGATTCCACTGCAGCAATGCAGGAATGCTGTAAATAACATGCGTCCTCTACCAGTTTAAGTACTCTACCAGTTTAAGCACATTCAGTGTCTCTCTATGTTAACTGAGAGTGATAAGCCAGTAGCCACACTTCTGCGACAGGTCATCCATTGTTCTTGCCAGAAAAAGAGTGGCAATTGCCCAATAAAGTACCCTCTTCAGATCACAACTAATTAGTATATGGTTTTAGCTTTAGCTTGTTTTAAATGTATGTTCTGCTGGAGAAAGAAAACCTTAATCAAGCAGGTTGGCTGGGTGAAAAGCTAGTAAGAGGCCTGAGGTGCTCCAAGGTCTTAGAATCCCTGCTTCAGCAAATTCAAGAAGGGCTCTGCGATGAACAGCACCTAAATTGGGAACCCAGTGCTGAATAGTGCCATTGATACAGCCTAGTGAAGCCGCTGTGGCACACAAAACAACAAAAACAAGAAAGAGGTGCTTACTCTTCACTAATGGCATAGTCGACCGCAGTGGCCTTGAGCTCGCCTTCCTTCTCTTCACTGGGCTCAGATGCATTGACAGCTATGAAGTCACCCTGGTTTGGGTCACAGAAGCCGCAGAATATGCGCACAAAATTACTGTAGCAAGTGGGACACTTCCCCATGCCTAAGCTGATGGGCTGTTTCAGTTCTTCATTCATTTTTTCTAGTTGTGTCAGATCACAGCAGAACTTTGGTTGATCACCTGGCAAAGCAGCAGGGAGGGCAGAATGCATCAAAGTTGACATAAACTACATAAACATAAACAACGCTGAATAATTCAGGGCCAACTGCAATGAAATCCGATTAAATAAAGTGGTTAATATAGTAGTAGTGTACATACACTATTGATTTTGGCAAAGGTGTGGGACTTCAAGAGTTTTGAACAGCAAATAGGCAGGTGACCTGAGCACCTGATGGTTTGCACACATGGGGCAAATCTGAGAACTTAGACTCTAAGACAGATGTCATCTGATCTTGGAGGCCATGCCCAGGCACCATACAGTTTCTGAGCGACCCAGATTCTGTGCGATTTCTGGTGAGCAGTAATGGCCACGTTGTCTTAAACTACGGAACTAAAGTGTGTAGTTTTGAGAGCTTATTTATGACACATCTACTTGTATTTCAAGCATAAAATTTTGCAGGGAGGCTATTCTATAAATACACTATCTAGAACTAGGCTTCCTACATTGTCTAAAATTCCATTGCAGTTGGCCTTACAGAAAAAATTGACACGTAAAAACAAAGCATAGCGGCAACCAGGCAGATAAAGCATTGTTTTTCTTTCTTGAACCATGTTCGTTTTTTATCGTGACAACTGAGGTTTTGCTAGCCCTTCTGGAGATCTAAAATCCTTGCCATGAGCAAGGACCCTGTAGCTCTTGGAAATATACTAATATACTTTAAATACAGAATTTTTATTCACGAAGATGAGTCCAAACATTGCTACAGCAGCCATTTTAGGTCATATTAGTACTTGGAGCAAAAGTAAATATATATACATATATATAAATTTGACTCATTTTCGCTTCCTACAATCAACCTAATACCGTAAAATTAACGAAATAAAGTTTTCAGAGAATACTTAACCAGACTAAACTGATTTAGAGCTTCTCCTTAATGTCCATGTATAACTTCGTTTAACTATGTTTTTCATCAGCAAGGCAAGGGGGATCCAAGACAGGCTCCAGAAGCTAAGCACCCTCTCCCACAGCAAGAAAATGGACGGCAGCAAGCACCAGGCTCACCTTGTACTAGATGGGGGCATAATTCCTTGATGATCTCTAGGCCCTCTTGATCCAGGGGCTGCCCTTCCCCACTGTACACGCAGGGGACGTCTTTGTCCGTGTCCTCGTGTACACCGCACTTTCCCCGGAATGCACATTTACTTTCTACAGGAACGCTGTGTACCTGTAGATAACATTGAACAAAAAAAGGGAAGGGGGAAAGGCACAGGGTCAATGCAAGAGCAGGATAAGATTGACAATGGTGTTCACGTTCTACACGTGCAAAACTGCTCAGGTAAAGTCGCGCAAACACCCACAGCGAAGTGCCAAGAAATTAAGTTGCTTCTGACATGCAGTCACGAGCAGAACTTTCAGGAAAACGACATCGGCACAAAGCTCCCCAACCTTGAACTTGAACATGCATGCATAGGCTCCACCTCTTCTCTTCAGCCGGCACGGCCAGATTGCGAAGAAAGAGAAAAAAAAATGTTTTTTTTTCGCAGTATCATCGGTTTTCATACTTTTGCTTGCGACTGTACAGCTGTATTCGTGTTCTATCTTTAATGCAGCTGTATATGTGTTGTAAGGACGTGTATTTTCGTGT
This sequence comes from Dermacentor albipictus, assembly GCF_038994185.2. Lineage (NCBI taxonomy): Eukaryota > Metazoa > Arthropoda > Arachnida > Ixodida > Ixodidae > Dermacentor > Dermacentor albipictus. Next base: position 116,443,391 of record NC_091823.1, read on the forward strand.
AGACCAGCATGTGACACTGGCTTGATTTTCTATAATAACTACCCACGCAGCGATACCACGAAGTATTCACACTTATGAAGTGCCCGTCTTCCAGGTTGCACTGTGATTAGTGCTGGTAATTACTAGTACATTTAATCATTAGGTACAGAAAGAAGGGTCATCTTTAAAGCTCAACGTCTCCAACTTTATTTTGAAGTGACAGACGTGACAGCAACTGGTGCTTTTCATATAAACCTAACCACGGCCAAAGTGCTAATGAGGCTTGTAGAATGCGTGGTATAATAATGCAATGTGATCCTGAAGAGACACCAATGAACCTACTGAAACACAAAAAGTGATAGAAAATAAGCTCTGGTGTGAGAATGTGTTCCAACACAAACTTCTACAAACAATGCGTGCAAGCTGCTTCAATATATGCTGCAGTACTAATGAGCCAGCACTCCAAAATGCCAACACCAACAAAAGAAATTGGAAAACTGGATTGAGTCACATGGTGTCCTTGTCACTATTGAATGCCTGGCACATACTATGCTTGAAGTTTGAATGCAATGAAATTAACACTAAAATGTTCTTCCTGGGGCAAATCCATCCAGTAAACGTATAAATGTAGATGCAGTTGCTGAAGCCAAGTGCATATCGCATAGCAGGAATTCGATGAATTACAATATGAATTACCTGGTTTCTTGTGCAAGCTAGATTACAAATCCTCGTTGTTGCCGTAGGAAAAAAAAAATGCCATTACCACATCTCTAATACCTTGTGTCCAGCTTGCACACCAATTGCACAACAGTTACCAACAGAGCTACACCGCGAAGCGCTCATACAATATTGATGGTTTCTTCATGCGATCAGCTAGCTGTTCCCCCACTGGCCTCCAGCCAACATATTCTAGAGAAACACGATCACACGCGCTGGTGCAGCATCAAAATGCCAGGCAATCCTTTCCGAATGTACAATGCGACAGACATTCCCGAGTTCGCGTGGAAGGTGGCTACGTTAAGTGCACCTGCAACATGCCGTCGCCAGCCAGGCGTTGCCATCCTTGCCCACATCTCGGTTGCCTATCGCGCCTCTTATCGCGTCACAGCACGAGAGCGCGCTGTATCGAAGGCCATGGCAACAGCGCTGTTGCACAGTTGTGGGCTACGCAACATGACTATTGTGGGCGCCCAACACCTGGTTGCCAGAAAAAAAGTAATAACAAAAAATCATTTCCTTTTGCTTTTAAGGCAGACAGCCTGTGCTTGAGTTAGGCAAGAGGATGGAAGCTCCCTTGTACGTGCAACAGCTGACACCGCAGCGGCAAGTACCGAGGATGAAGAGCAGAGCACCCAAGCCAATTTGAGTTAATATAGAGTTTTAGAATTTGGGGCCCAAGCGGCTTGGGGACCCAAGGAAATTGCAGGACGCAAGTGCGCATGCGCAGAACCCAAGCCAGTCTGGGGCACTTACATTCGCTTTGACCCAGGACCCAAAAATCGAAAACTAGCTTGGGTCCTCAAGGCGTCTTCGACCGCCCTGGAGGGCGAGGAGAAATCGCGGGATAGACGACGACATCTCCTGAACAGAGGTTTGCTAAGCCGTACTGGCGTCATACGCGTCCATTGAAAACACGGAGGCAATGGGGGCAGTTCAGTCAAGCAATGGACGCGCCACCACATGATCAAACATGGCAGCACCCACGGCATCGCCACAAAATGGGCCAATACAGAGTTGCAGCTCAGCGAGCCAGTGTATGGAAAGAAGCTATGAAAAGAAGAGCTATGGAAAGAAGAATGATAGGTGTAACATTAAGAGATAAGAAAAAGGCAGATTGGGTGAGGGAACAAACGTGAGTTAATGATATCTTAGTTGAAATCAAGAAAAAGAAATGGGCATGGGCAGGACACGTAATGAGGAGGGAAGACAACTGATGGTTATTAAGAGTTACGGAATGGATTCCAAGGGAAGGGAAGCGTAGCAGAGGGCGGCAGAAAGTTAGGTGGCCGGATGAGATTAAGAAGTTTGCAGGGACAACATGGCCACAATTAGTACATGACCGGGGTAGTTGGAGAAGTATAGGAGATGCCTTTGCCCTGCAGTGGGCGTAACCAGGCTGATGATGATGATGATGATGATGATGATGATGATCCAGTGTATATGCCTTTGCGCATGCGTGGTGCAAAATGCGCAGTGGTGTCTACGCTGGCCCGCTGAGCTACAACTCTCTCATAACTCGCTCGCTGCAATTGCAATGCAAGGACGGTAGGCGCAACAGCTCAAAATGCATAAAAGCGGCATGGACAAGTTCCTCGAGCGGCGCGTGCTGGATTGGTAGAGTCGCCCAAGCGAAGCCAACGACCAGTTAAGTGTTGCGAAAGACAAGACTGCATATGAAATGACGGTGCAGATGCCCGGCAGACAGCGCGCTCCAGTGCACACAGACACGCATGTTTTGAAGCCACACACCGGTATGCACCGTGGAGACAAAGAAACATGAGCGACCACTCCACGCAAGGCGATATTCAGCAGGATCAGTAGGTGCACACATGTAGCTGGCACTGTAAGGAGTGAAAAGTGTTACGGGAATCAAAGTCGGGAGGGACGTGGATGACTATTGCGAGCTCTGCGGTGCGCGACCTTCACGACCAAGTGACCTGTATAACGAATTAATTGGGAGACACCAAGCACTTCCTTAAAACAATGTTCGACTGTAGTTGCAGCTACTGCTGACACTGCAGCGCCAGAGGTCCCGCTAGTGATCTTTCTTAGGAAAGTATATGATGACGAGAGCGAGGCACGCTTTCTGCATCAGTGAGCATGCGCGCACGCAACACTATATGCAAAACTGCTCATGGAAGAGAAACCAACTCCGTAGAGTGTTTAGTTTGCGCCTGCAGAACGATGAAATCGATAGCAGAACATTTATAAGTTCAGTCATTTTACGTTCAACTGTGGAAGCAAATCACAATTATGTTAATATTGATACATGCATATTGCATGTTTCTTGTGGCCGATACATGCGGGCGCCCAGACGAAGATGACGAATGCCCACTGGCTCTCGAGCTGCCGGCTGAACTAGCCAGCGTTGCAGTTACCCCTTGCAGATATACTTCGTATATAGTCTCCAGTCTCAATCTTTCGTTCGCCTAACAATATTGAACCTCTACACTGACCGCAAGAGTGCCTCAAACAGCACACCCAGCATGATGCCATAAAACTCTACACTGTTGACAATGGAAACCTTTACGTAAGGTGCACATTTTATCATTGAACGGTAATGGTGGTGCCATTATTATTTACTAGTCCTAACTTTCATACTGGTCTTTGCACTTCTAACCATTTCTTTTAGTAATAAAAGTGTCGCATGATGCGTCTTTGACATAAAGCCTGGCGTCGCAGTCATAAATCGCTACACAGGCAGACTGAGAGAGGCGTCTAAATACAGAGGCATTTGACCACGCCGCGGATATGACCTGGCGAGCTGCTTCACTGGAGAAGGTCCGGAATGCAACAGGCACCGCACAGTTTAAATCAATGTAATGACCGCGTTCGCGCCCTGTCCGTTTGCGCCTGGACGCTGCGCATGGTCGCGGCACCTTTCTGAAAGTCTAGTATTTGCTCTTTCCCTGTGACACAACAAGCGCCGCACCGTCGAATGATGCTTGTCTACCCAAGTCTAATCAAAGTCATGTCGAGTGACCGACCTAGGCACAGTCGTCATACCTAGCTTAACAAGCATTGTACACCTAAGTATAATAATTACAGCTAAATCAAACAAAGGTTAACCAAGCAAAACCAAGACTTAACTAGGCTAAACCAAGCTTGCGCTTTGCATATTTATTAATTTATACCTAGGGTTGGCTGAGGTAAGCCGCAGCCATTTTTTTTTTACATTGTTTTCCTTCTTTTTTTTTCATGTCAACCGCATCGCTTAACGAAGTTACGACGTCCATTTGCTGTATCGGGAATACCAGTCGGCGAACTCTGATATAGAGTTCAAAAGCTCCGGACGCGTTCACGAAAGTGGGGCGGACGCCTGTCTCTCTAAGGCAGCCGCTACGCTTGGCATACCAGTGAAGCAACTAAAGAACAAAATCACGTTATCAAAGCAACAAGCGGCGAAGCGGAGACGAAAGAGGATAGAAAGACGTGCCCACTCTCTAGCAGGATCTCCAGCCAGAGCTGGATTCCTGAGCGTTCCGCAGAGAGACTTCGGGGAGCCGGATCAACAAACAGGCCCGGAGAGAGGCGCACCAGAGGGGAGATCACAAGACGGCGCTTCGCAGTGCTCCCTCACGGGTCGCAGAATCAAGCGTCTTTCCCCGTCCTCTTTAGATCACTATCATCATCATCAAAGCGTCGCCTACATGGTCGGCTGGCACGTCGCGCGCGCTTGCGCGTCAGACAGACGCCTCCGGTTTCATCCGCTACGAACTGGGCGTGAAAGCGCCCAGAACGCGCGGGTGCGTTGGAGTCCGCAGTGGAGGCGGAATGATGGGCGAATATGCGATATAAGTTCGTATCCGGGTGAGCTGTCTGTGCACGCTATAAACATGAAAAAAGAAAGAACAGTGGGAATTGTATACGACTCCCAGGTGAAAATATTGCTACTGGTTTTCAAGTGGTACTAATTGGTTTTCAAGTGGTGTGAAGTGGTCTGATGTGGTCCCAGTTGAAAAGCTAGTGATCTGTTGCTGGTTTCAACTGGTCTGTGCTGGTTTTCAAGTGGTACTACTGGTTTTCAAGTGGTGTGAACTGGTCTGATGTGGTCAACAAGGCACAAAGCGAAACGCGCAATCTTCGAAGGTCTATTTATTTATTTATTTCGTGAACGTATACGCTCACGTTCGAAGGATAAACTTCGAAGTCTGTAGCTGGTGTGTTGTCCCGCCTTTATCACCGTGTTGTTGTTTTTTCTAGCAGCCCGCGCGGCGCAACTTCACTCGCAATGTTATTCACAACCCGAGCCCTCTAATTACACTACACGCATAGACCTCATGTTGGAAAAAAAAAAAAACACTTTTTTCTTCAGACCTAGCTGCAAGCATTCCAGCTTATGAACTTTTGCGACAGATTCCTCTCAGAGCTTGGTCAAATGAGCCATTCGCGTTCTTATGGTTTTCGACAAGGCTTTAAGAAGTCGCTGCGTTGCAAAGTATATAAACAGGACGGAAAAGACCAAGGAAAAAAAAAAGAACTAAAGGAAGAAATACGTGGCGACCTGTACGCTTTTCGACAGTCTTCGCATCGATCCCTAAGTTACGGTCCCTGAGCAGCCCAGTTCCTCAATCCCCATCGCTACTAGATCTAGTAACGTTGCTCAATCCCAGCAGAGAAAGAAACAAAGTCGGACAGCACGCCATCTAGCGTGCTTAAACTCGATGATCATTGCAATAGGAGCACGAAAAACTTCAATCGAAATTGGAACCGATGCAGCGCGACCTTCGTGGTGCGCCTCGTGAACGGTAATGTCGTCGCGAGCAGGGGAAAAAAAAAAGAAACAGAAGAAAACATGCGTCTTTACGTAGGCACGTATGCCTTCCCGGGAAAGGATCAGAAGCCAGTAAAGAGTAAAGGCGGGGGGGGGGGGGGGGGAGGGAGTATACGCAAGGGCGACGTCGGCCGAAGAAGTCACGCGATATTCCGCGGCCGCCACAGGCGCGTAACGAACTTGGCAGAGGAAAGTGTATACGTCTCGGCAACATAATGGCAACATAACCGGAGGCCGCCGAAGCATCAGCAGGAATGGGCGTCGCGGAGCTATCAGGGCCGGCCGTGGCAGAGCGTGAAGAAACACGCAATTAGAGAAGCGCGCTGCCGCGCGTAGAACAACAAAAAGTACCGACGAATATACCAGCTCGAACTGCAGTACAGGGCAGACACGTAAATAAAGAGTGGACAATCCTTTCTCTACGTTTATCTAAACGGAATTTCCTCCCGCCCCTTCTTTCACCTCGGCAAACGTTTCGCGGCCTTGAAAGGTTCAGTTGAGGACGCATCCAATCACACCGCCACGGAGTACAGTTATCTAAGAGGCACGTCCTTGACGTTTCGCTGTGTCGCGTAAACACCCGAGACCGCTAACGCCCGCCTGCTTAATTAACTCTAACCAAAAAGTATGCAGCAAGGTCAAGAAGAGGAAGCAGTCTAAAACTGCTACAAGTGGCTGACTATTGTATGGGTGCCCACTTCCCGGTACGGAATATAGCCTGCGCCAACAAATCGAGCCCGCCGTTACCTCTCGGGGCGCTGTCGCCGATAATAGAAGCCAGACTCGCTTCGGCAAAACAGGAGCATGCCCGTACTCGGCACTCAGAGCCTACACGTATTCCAGACATGCGCAGCCGTCCCGCTTGGTGTGTAGGAATTCGTGAAAGAAATCTCTACGCAGAGCCTTGCAATCAAAGGATGGAGCTTTGCCAATCTGTTTCCTTTTTCTCTTTTCTGAAGGCGCAATTATAGGGTGCCGCATATCCGTCTCCCGCGGCACCCGCCGTTTCCCCGATTGTGCGCGTTATACTCGTACACCCCCGCTAGATGGGACAATCGATAAACAGCTTTCTCGTTGTATCACTCAGCACGTGGTGAAATGAGAACGAGAGAACAACAGGGCGCGTACAGCTACAACGACGGCCCTCAAATAACGTACTGTATCAGCACAGATAGACAGGTGACGACAGATCGCGATGGTGCAGAAAAAAGAAAGAATCAAGAAAAACAAAGAGAAAGAAGAAAAGAAAGATGATACACTCGAAACGCTTCTGCGTAAATCGAGACGTTCGAAACGCGCACGCGCATTACATCAGACCTCGATCGAAGCCGCCAGGTACGCGTATAAACACACCTGGCCGGCGCTGCCGCCAGAGGTTCAAGGGCACACACACCAGACGGCGTACACCGCGGGGTCGGCAAAACTGAAAATGAAGGGCGTGTGTGGGGGTGCGGAGAGCTTCAGAGCAACGCACATGGCCGCACGAAGGGTGTGGAAACCTTGAGACGCACGCGAGCGAACGACACAGGGCGGGGCGCCAAAAAGCACGCGCCAGCGGTCGGTTCGCTGCGGACCCCGCGGATTGGTGGCGCACGTAGTGCGTGTGTGTGCGTGTATGTGCCTCCGTACGCGTGTGTCCGTGTGCGTGTGTGTGTATGCGTGTTATGTGTGTTTTGCGGTTCATATTGTAGTGTAGTACTGCCCAGCTGCTCTGCGCTGATGGTTTAGGCGCGCTCTAATCGCCCAGGAGGTGTGGCGCATCACCGCGAAGACGAACCACGGGCGGTGCTGATGGCGCTAGCGACGCCGCAAGGTCGACCGACTCGGTCGGCCGGTAATGGTCGAACGATTAAAGGTAATGGGCGGCGGCTTATTCCAGCGAACTCTGAAGAAACGGCAGAACTGCTGAATGAAAAAGAAAGAACGAAGACGACGGCTCGTGCACTGTATTTGTCCGCTAGGCGAGTGTTATCGATCGCGTATACTGAATGCGAAAGCAGCGGAATGTTCTTGGAAGCATCGTCGTACAGTCATGGAGGAGGAGACCACGAAGGTGCGACGGTGGAGCATCGGGAAACGAAAAAAGTATCATTCTTAAGCATCCCGTCAACCCAGCTTTGTTACTGTCTTTTTTTTTTAATTACATCTGTCTGTCCGACTCTTGGCCAATCCCCGCGGGTGGGTAAGCGCCAAACTCATCAAGGACATCATCATCATCATCTGTACAGATAAGTTTACATTGCAATTTGAAGTCAGCGGATCGAGTCAGAAGTCGGGCTGATCGAAACCGACCCGACGATCACTTCGCCCTGTGCTCCGGCGTCGCACGGCAACACGGCCGTGTAAAAGGCAAAGAAGGAAGAAGAAAAGGAAGGAAAAAGAAAAGGAAGGCAAAAAGAGAATACATAAAGAGGAACGGTGCGACGAAGTGCACATGTTCCGCATTCCTAAGCATCATCAAACAATCGAACAACTAACAACAGCAGATGTTGGGACTCCTCTCTGCCAGCCCAACCACCCCGAACTTGCACGGCACAAGCTTTCAAGGGTACGCGGGCTTTAAAAGCGTAAATACAATGACTGCGGTCAATGAAGCCGATCGTGCTTTGACAAGCCGAAAAGGAACAAAACGCGACGAAAGCTACAATGTCCCCCCCTCTCTCTCTCATTTCACTTGTTATCAGTATTTAATATTATGCCGCACTCGCGACAGCGTCAACGCGCGAGGCGGTATATCACACAGCGACGTCCGTTGACCTTGTTGGTTTACCACACAATAAAACTGAAAAGCGAGGAGCACGGGATGGGGCCGAGGTGACGGCGAGGAACACATTCAAGAGCGGACAATTCCTGAATCTTTCTAACGTTGGCACATAATACAAGGGACCGCCAGCGATCGACGTCGAACGATTTTTTTCATGTACACCCTAACACAGGAAAACAACAGTAGAGGGGGGTCTCTTCGCCGAAGCCTTGGTGAACGCAACGTAAAGTGATACAAACAAAATGACACCGTAATACGCAAATGTGACGCACACACTGCAACAATGGCAAGTGCGCGACAAAAGAATACTTCTCAACCCCCTCCCCCGCTCGCTCTCCCTCCTACACTTTCGTTTCAGACCCCTTCTTCGCAACTACACCTCTCCGCCGCCACGCTACCCCATATATATATATATATATATATATATATATATATATATATATAATTAATTTCTCGATGCGCCCCAAATTCCAAATGGCGTAAAAGCAGCCAGACATTTCACAATACCAAGAAGAAAAAAAAAGTAACAGGAGCGGTGCAGAGGCGCCAGTTAACAATGGGCGTACGGGGTGAGGGGGTGTCAACGCGAGCGACGTGTCGATGAAGTTACAAAATGACGGTCGTCACACACAGGGTCGACTCGGCTCACGCGCGACAGCTATCTTTTTAGGCACGGCGGCGATTCGTCTCTGCGGTTCCATGCAGCGCGAAGACGGTGAACCCTCCGCGGTCGAACGACTGCCGATGAACCGCAGCAGAGATGTAAAAGAACGGGATGGAAACAGCGGGCATCCGGCAGCCCACAAGGGCGGCGCGGTAGGAAAGGAAAGCTGAATACATAAAACAGGCGGAAACCGCGTTTCCCATCCGCGAGCGGGAGCACGCGAGCTCAAAGCATCTCGTTATAACTGCTCCAATCCACCGCAAGGGCGCGCAGCCAGCTAGAGTCCCTTAAAGCCCCTTAAACTTCGTAAAGTAGCGACACTCTCCTCCTCCGCCTTCACTCCTCCTCGTTTATCCTCTCTTTCACGCTCCCTCCTCGACCGTAGCGCCGCCTACATTGCTCGAGCGTAGCAACGGCGCCAACATGCGCTCCTTGCCACTCCGTAGACGCTTCTCGAGCAAAAATGGCGCTCATGCACGGCGCGAGAGCCCACGTGATGCTATTAGGCCAATAGCAACGCGGCATCGGCCACGGTGGCCAGGGCGCGCGAGGAGCAGGCGGCTTTGTTCAAAGCGTGGCACTCTTTAGAGTCCCTTGTCCTTCCGTCGTAACCTACCCTTCGCGTAAAGCGCTCAATTTCGAGCTGTCGCGGAGGTGAAGCGGCACACACGTGATGCCGCGCTGTCCTAATACACGGTGTTCACACGGCGCACTTTTAATCGCAATCGAGCCCGATCTGGATGTAAGTTCTCGGCCGCGATTGGCTCCCCGTTCCGCAGATTGAGCGAAGAAGCCAACTGCGACCGAGAAATTCGATCCGGGTCGGGCTCGATCGGGATCACAAGTGCGCCGTGTGACAGCTCCTGAAGACACGTTCATTTCATAACAGGTCCCCACCTCCCACTCTCCTCTCGTCCCATCCACTCTCCCGCCACACCCCACGTTGGCGGCGGCAACGTGACCGTAAACAAATAATATATATATATATATATACGCGCCAAGCCTTGTCGATAAGTGGCAGCGCACAATAAAAAAGAAGAAAAATTCCGAAGAGGCATGAAATTATAGCAAGAATTCACTTCCCAGAAAGCAGGCTAAAACGAACGCCTGCGTCTAACAGAGGCTACAGATGCGAGGATACGCACAATGAGCGCCGTCCCGCATAATCGCTGCATTCTTGTAGAAGTCACCGACTTCTAGGAGTTGAAGAGTATCGAAAAATGCAATTCACGAGAACATTTTTCGCCGTACATGGCGACAAAACAGGTCATGATCAAACTGCCGTCAATGTTGCTGGAAATCCCGTGCCAAAAACAAGTTGCGCTCGCATGCGACTTCATATACCCGAGGTAAGTACTTCACGCAACCACCTTCGAGATAATCTTGAAAAGGATGTAAAGCAACGCGCAACAAAATATAATGTGCAAGACGTCTCAAGATGTTAAGACCGTGACGTTCGGGCTGTCGGCGGCTTCGCTGCACGGACATCCAAGAGTCGTCACGCGACACCGTGTCCCGTTTCCTAGATGGAACATCTCCAAGAAATCCAGGCGGGCCGCGCTGCGACCACCGCTCACTCAATGCACCGAAAATTGTCGCGGCGATTCACCCGACGACGCTGACATCGCGCGACTCGTGCTAAAACAGCAACTAGCGCTCTACTTCCGCCTCCGATAACGCGACCGCGGGAAACTACATATACGGGCAAAGACAAGCGATGACCAAAGCTAGTGCTTTTAACTTTCTTTTTTTTTTTTCTTCTGACAAGGTCGCGAGGTCCCGGCCCAAAGAATTACATTCTTTAGTGAAACGTTGACGATGACTTGCTCGGAATCCTATCTTCCTCTACGTTTCGATTGTTCCCAGAAGCCTTCCTCACTATTGTTCAAACAATCGCTTTGAGTCATACACCTGCCGAGTTCCGGCGAGTCAACGAAGTCCGAATTACGGAGGAGTAGCGACCCCAGATTTTCTAAAAACGGTTTCCGGTTTTCAAGACTGCGTTTGGTCTGGAAAGGCAGCTTCGACGTATACCCAAATGACTCGCTGGTAAGCCCTCTTCGGTACGTCTTCAGAAGAAGCGACTAATAAAGGCGTATATTTCACCCTCGACGTAAATTGGGAGCTCGATCGGCACTCAATTTAACTCGCTGTAGTAGCGTAGTTGCTATATCGTTTACGCGGATCAACACAAGGTCGCCGATTCGGTTCCCAGTCACAGCGTGCCGCATTTCGGTGGCTCCGAAAATGCGAGGACGCTCGCGTACTTAGGGCACATTCACACTGGTGACTTGAGGAGTTCGCGCGACCATTTGCGACTCGCAATCAAAAAGCGACCGAAGGCGACTGATGTTCACACCGGCAAGCCCGGCTGGGCGCGACCCGCAAGTCGCAATCCCGGAGATTATCGTTCTCAGCGAGAACTCTCGGAATCTACGCGGAATTTGAACGCGACGCCGGAGGAGGCCGGATGTAGAGACACGAAAGATCACTTCCGGTGCGCCGCTGATTGGTTTATCAGTTTTGCGACCACGGTCGCGCGACTGAAAAAATCGCGCAGAGAGCGACTGGCCCAAAATGGTCGCTTTTCAAGAAAGGCGACCGTTTGCGACCATCTGCGACCAGTCGCTTTGCGACCAACTTGGTCGCGCGACCACTGTCAGTCGCCGGTGTGAATGAGCCCTTACAGTTTACGCGCACGCCAAAGAACGCCGGGTGACCAAAATTATACCGGAGCTCGCCACTACGGCGTGCCTCACAGCCACTGCGTCGCTTTCGGGCGTCAAAACTAATGAATCAAAAATTAACTTGGCCAAAGTCCCCTAAGGAATATTGCCGGGGCAATTTACTATTTACGTCACTAAAAGAAGAAAAAAAGAAAATGACGCCAGAACTACGGCAAAGCGAAGGGAAAACAGGCAATTGGCGCTAAACTAAGCAACTTTCTTGCTATATCATACTACACTGATACAGACTCGCCGGTGATGTTGCACATAGGTCGCCCTAAGCTCTCGTGAGAAAGTCGACCGCTTAGAGGTGCACCATATGATAACCGGCACGAACTACAGAGGCAAGGGTGACCACTGGTTTCTTATCATTTGACTAAGAAAATTTTGGCCCCTTTCCTTTCTTCTTGCCACACACACACACACACACACACACACACACACACACACACACACACACACACACACACACACACACACACACACACACACACACACACACACACACACACACACACACACACACACACACACACGTGCGCGCGACGTCCTTTTCTGTCTGATCATATATCTAAACGTGACTGACTATGACGTGAGTGAACGAGCATGAATCGTCTCTCGACGAATCGTGCCCTTGCCCCAGGGCCGCGAGATCCGGCTGCTATAAATAAACTCTATGGGCGGTAGCCAAAGCTAGATTTCGCGAGATCGATAACCGAGTTGTCACATTTACAAGGTTACGAAACTGCGGCTACGAACGGACCTCCCTCCCCTCCCCCAACAAAACTGGGGAAAAAAAAAACGCATCTTGTGCGCTTAACTATGTAACCCGCGAGTCCGGGGAGGGCGCCAGAAGCAGAGTGCCTGCTGTTTAAGCAAGCGTCGCTCAGCCGAGAACAAAGCGCCTGACCCACACAAAAGAAAATATAGAAAAGAAGGAAGAAAGAAAACAGAAGCCCTTCCACCAACAGGACGCGACAGTTGCAACGCATACGGTAGCACAGCGGCGGCAGAGTTAGCGCGCGATGCGTGACGCCAACCGCAACGTCACAGGGCGCTTGCTGCATGGATTGGGGAGTGAGGGGGGTCAATGGTGCAAGGAAACCGGAGCACTGCGGGGGAGCGGGAGACGCTGGGGAACGCCGGCACACGCTTTTATTTTGGGCCCAACGAGTAAAGAGAGCACAGAAGCAGCGCGTGCAGAAACGGGGGGTGGGGGGTGTAACAAAGTACAACGAATAAAGACGAGACTGCAAATGTACTCTAGAAAAAGATGGAGCAAGCTCTCCCGTCTGCTGCGAAGACGGGCAACATTAGTCATCGGCCGGCCACCCCACACGCGACGGGTACTCGCCTTGCCCACGACACCGGGAACACGTAGACACCAACACAAGTGTCGCGTCCTTTTGGGCGGAGGTAAAGTAGGCGATCGACCCTCGCAGCCAGACACCACTTCCAGCACGACGGAAGACACTCCGTTTCGCACTTTTTGAAAATGCGAAAACTCGCCCTTTCTCAATCCTTCTTCAGTCAAGGTCTATACATGCAACGGAGGCACGAAAACAGCCGTCCCCCATATAAGGTCGTTCACGTCGCCTATACGGGCTTTGCTCTCTTTCATGGGGGCCCCCCCTCGTGACCGTAGGGTTGCGGCCTTGCTTGCTCGCGCAGTCCCTGCTTTCTCTTTCTCTTTCTTGGCAACTCACGCGGTATCGCAATGATATTGGAGACCTCACGAGCAATGAAATAAGAAATGCTATGCGCCGGGACTATACCATACTAGATGTCGGCCCGGGGCCAATAAAACGTCACAGTCTCGAAGCAGAAAGTGCGTATCGCAAGGCCAAGGACGTACACAACACACGTGCCAGATGCTCGTGGCCACCACTACGAATGGCCTTCAAACGGCGTTGAACGAGGCGCGTAAAAGCCAAACCTTCAATATAACGAAGTATGGCAAAAATTCAAAGCCAGCAAATGTATTGAAATAACCGAGTACTAATTAAATAGCGGTCAACTATTCCATAGTTTCGTTCTTAAGGACGGTGAGTGCGCGCTCATTCTCGTGAAGCATTTCGCCTCGAACAAACTCTGCTATATATATATCCAAAATCTGTCATCTGCATGCGAGTACAGGAAGGGGGGGGGTGAGAAAAACGAATACAGTCGTGGAGGCAGCTTGAATAGAGAGCCGAAATGTGGCCAGGTATGGCGACGAGGATGGCGGGTCGGGCACCAAGCAGCGTCGGCATGCTTGCACCTGGAAGGTTTCGCAGACCTGCGCGCGCGGTTTACACGACAGCAGCCGCGCAACAGTCCCGAAAACAACAAAAAAAAACAGCACACATTTGTTCCCAACAACGATCCACTCAAAGAGAGAGCACGGAAAGCGTCGCTCGTGCGTCGCACATTAGTCGGGAGAAGAGAGAGAGAGAGCGTGTGTGTACGGCGGCGGCGGCGAATCTCACAACGAGGAAGACAAAAAGAAAGAAACAGCGACCGCCTTTTGGACGTTACAAAAGCGTGGTCCACGCATGGCGCACGCCAAGTGGTCCAAGGCAACGTAACAGGCTCACAATTATGTCGCTGGCGCCCCACGGCTACGTAACGTCGTGGGGCCCCACGAGATCGCATATAGTGCCGGCCGGAGGAGCTCCGCCACGGGACCGTTTCTCTCTCCTGCGCTATCGAAGAGAGCACGTATCCGTCGCGACGTTTTGCGTCGAAAAGAACGCGTACACCACGTCCTCCTTCCTTGTTGAGTTGTCGTCGCAAGAGCCGTTGCATACTCCGTTCGGTCGCATTTAAAACCGCGCAGCACCCTGGAACACGGAGCTCCGTCGCCTGGAAGCCACTGATATTAAAGGGAGGCGCGCCATGACGTTTCGGGCGGCGAAATGTGCAAAGCTGTTCCGCGCGTTGAGAAACACGCCAATGATAAACATTTGTAGGGTATACGCTTATAGAATTGCAAATGGGCCAGCCGTATATAGCCCGCGAGGCGCAACAGATCGGTTA
>NC_091823.1:117360535-117440535 GCF_038994185.2 Dermacentor albipictus
ATTTTTTTCCATTGTGGTTTCATTAGCCGCCGTCGTGTCTTCATAGGCGCTGTTATCTTCCTCGCACCTCCTCCTCATCCAAACACGTGCGTTGCCATCGCCACAGACAATGGGAGCTATTACGTAAAACTATTCCAAACTGAAAAAAATTAAGTTTTGTTCGGCTTGTTATTGTGTCTTCAACGCGTGCACGTCACTTTGTCACAGTGAGTTATCGCGGTTTTGTGACGTCGCCTGACAGGCACGTGAAGTGGGCGAAGCCCGAAAAGTTTTGACAAATAGCTGAAGGCTAGTGGTGAAAACGCGGCGAAAAAGAAATAACTGTTTTTCTTTTGTTCGATGTGATGTTTCATAATTAGTGTGTACACCTCGTATCAGATGGTGAGCTATCGCGGTTTGCGTGATGTCGCGTGAAAAACAGTCGCAGTGGGGGTGGTTCTTAAAATTTTTTGACCAATCCCGGAAGGATGCTTGCAGAATGGGAATAGAAAAGTTTGGAATAGCTTTACGTTATAGCGCCCCCATGTCACGTTGCCTTCTGGCTAAACACCACACTTTTAACGTGACAGCTATGCGACAGCGTTGGGCCCCGTGCCGCCAAAAATCCGATGTCGGCGTCGGACGTCGCATGGCGCAAAATGATTCCGAATCTAAACAAAGCAGGGCTTCCGTGTGATACAGATGCGTTACTGGAGTAATTGAATTCCTTAAAGTAAAATACGTCAGCAAAGGCGTAAAGTACAACCTAAGCACAACCTACAGCCACTATAACTTCGGAGTTTAATTTGAATACGCCAGAAAACATAAGTCTGTCGCACGGAAACTCAAACGAAAACCCCTTTTCGAGCGGCGCGGCCCACTCGGTTCCTTGCAGCAGCACCATCGAGCTCGGCTCCGCGCATCCCCAAGAAAGCTGCGGTTGCCGGAAGAGTGACAAGCACTCAGGGATCTTTGAAATCTATCACGTTCCATTCTTAAAGGCGAAGCTTAAGCGTACTCCAAATTTTTGAGCGGCAGTAGCAGCCTTCCCCTCTATGACACTGTCCCCCTTTTTTTCTCGTAGCTATTCTTGACAATAATAATGAGACGACCAACTATACCCCATCGACTGTCGTTTAAATGTGTGCACACTGTACGAAAAATTACAGATCTGATGAGACGACCAAATATTTATGGATTTCATTTGCCACCCGTTGTAAATATGCGCTGTTTCTTTGCTCTGCAATACGAAGCAGAGCTTTTTCTACCTGGGCGAGTCAGCTAATAGACTAGTTATCGACTACGTCACTGGGTAATTGAGGCTCCACAAGCTCCACATCAAGACGAAACGAAACTGAAACCTTCGCGGCTTGGCGACCGCGCGGTACAAAGGCCGCAACAATTTTCTGGTCTTATGTATACGTGTTACAGCGCACCTCAGCGCACCTCACTTCTTTTTTTTTCTATTGTCATTCCTGTGAGTCATTCGACCCTACCACTTGATTTCTTCTTTCGACCTTCTTGCGCAAGGCTTGGCAACAGCTCTATACATGGTTCTCATCACGGTGGCGTTACGTCACCCCTACGAAGTTCATACGAAACAAATCCCTATTGGCGACGGCTGCTGTTAGGCTGCCTTGTTTGCCTTTGCCAAACCGACCACGCAACCGCATTAAGGGGCCAGTAAAAGGTCATTAAGTGACGGCTCCATTAACGAATTACTACATAAATTTTCTGAACTTTAGGAGCATTTTGAGCATTGTGATTTTCTATACGTTTACCCAACCAAAGATGTCATGTTACGCTAAGACGGGAAGAATAGGAAACGCCGCAATGCTCATGAATACATTCGAATTTCACGAAAGCAACTAGAGCGGCGCCAAGTTCTTAAGCTTTGTAGGATAAATTTTGAAACCGGGACGTAGATATTCCTACAAGCTTGATATCACACAAAAACAAGTGGCGGTGGCTTTAACGCCAATCAGTATAAGCTGTATGCCACTGGTATAACTGAAAGGCTGCCAATTGACTGCCCCATCTTCCAGTGTGACATGCGCTGGTAGTGGCCAACACGCCTTCGTGTGACCAGGTGTCTCTACGCGCTTCCTCAGGAGGTAGCTGATGCGCGACACCTGGTAGCGAAAATATTTAGACACATCAGGACACCTCACGGTTAAAGTTCGGTACCAGAATCATGAGTCTGTTACAAAAGACTATTCACATACTATTTTGATTTACTTTTCATTTTGTGTAAAAACGGTGAGATCCCTGGATCTCAAAACCTCAGACGAAGTAGTGACAAGCTTCTGAGCGCGCACAGTTACTTACTATGATAGTGACTATGTCTACAGCGTGCAATAGACCGGACAAACAGAAATAGACACACAGAGTGCTCACTCTAAACACGGCTTATTCGAAAAACGGTGCGCAGCATATACAGGGTCTCCCACTTAAGTTCAGCTAAACTTTAAACATCTGCAAATACCCCTTAGACGGAAAGAACTAAGGTAATGTAGTTTCTCGTCGCTTGGAGAACTTAGATTATTATTTGCATTCCGCCGAATTACATTATGAGACCCAACTATTGAATCAACTTCTCAAACATTATATAAATAAATGAAAAGCTTCAATGAGAAAATTGTAGAGCAACCTGAAACACTCTCGATATAGCTTTCAGTTGCTCAATACCTGCTACATAAATGTGTTTTTCCGAACGTGAAAGAATGCCGCGAATACACTCAGAATGACAGTGCGAATGGCCACTCGAGGCACTTCGCGTGCATTCCTGGGCTTCTTTCACGGTCGGAAAAAAACACCTTTATGTAGCACGTATTGAGCAACAGATAGCTGCATCGGGAGGTATTCATGTTGCTCTGCAATTTTCTCATTGACTCTTTTCATTAAATATTTCAGAAGTTGAATAATTGCAAGTAATTTTGTAATTAGACGCGATGCAAGAAATAATGAGTATCTCCAAGCGACGGCAAACAACACTACCTTGGTTCTTTCTGGCTAAGGGGCATTTGCATATTTTTAAAGTTTGACTGAACTTAACTGGGACATGCTGTATATATACACAAAATCACTCCAGAAGAACACAATCTCGGCATTACATCACGCAAAGATACATCATCAGCAAGTGAGTCCTAAGCCTGCTGTTTAAGGAACAAACCACAATGCTTCCAATGGCATATCATACATTCCGATAATTTCTTCTTAGGAAATTTAGCACTTTTGTCGCTAAGGCCATCGACGCGGGGCTCACAGAGGTATCGCCAAGATGCGCAATATTCTTTACTTGAGCAATTTCACGCGTTAGTCACAATCATGAACACGCTGTGCCCACTGTCATCAGAATTGAATAAGGCCAATTTTCTACACTTTAATTTGATAGCCTTTTTTACGAACACCTTTCGATTTAGCCTCCCAGGAGGTGTATGTATAGGAGCGTATAAGACGAACCACACAAGCCTAGGCTACCAAGCGCTGACTACCAAAATACCCCGATGTTCTGCTCCCGCTTGACTCGTTTGCGTCATGACGTCATGTGTAGTCTTACTTTTCCATCTAAGTCAATATCAGAAGAGGAAACTCCCGAAACAGCAAGTAAGAAACAAGCGATTTCTTCTCGTCGTTGTCGTAACATAACGTTTGTTTTCTGCTAGCCCATGGTCTGCATTAAGGAAACATGATAGTTGGCCAAGCGCCAAAGGTCAGTGTGCACAAATCGAATACTGTCCTGACTCTCAGAAGCCTTGCGTTATACAGGACAGTGTCATCAACGCTTACGCCAACCGCTACTCGATAGGCCCGCTTTTGCAAACAAACAGCAGCTTTCGTGACCATCGGATAATTCCTCACTATAGAAGGTATACACAAAGAAAATCTTCCCGAAGAAGTCCCCGTCCGCCCGCAGTCCCCGGAGGAAGTAATCAACCGAATTTCTCGGAAACGGAGAGAGAAAAGAATACAGAGAAAGGAGCAGGGAGGTTAACCAAAGGGGGGGGGGAGGGAAGGTAAGGGGGATAAGAGAGAAATAGAGTGAAAGGGGGAGATAGAGAGAAAGAGAGACGAGCACGAACAAAGCGCGTACACTATAGAGCGGTAGGGGCGGCATTCTTAAGGACTATCGTGAAACCCTGTAGACCGCAGGAACCTTTATAACGCGAGTAAGGCCTTCAATGCGGATGCTCTTTCGGAGCACTGACCAAAAGCTTTGACTTCTGATAGGGGACAACTGTCCACCTGGTCCAGTACTCTGCACATCACTTGACTCAGGGCAATATATCGCGGGCAGACAGATAATGTGTGCCAGCGTCTCATAGCTGTTGCATGTGTCACACGTGGGGCTGTTGGGCATTCAAATAAGGAAAGCACATGAGTTGGTAAAGGCAATGCCAAGCCACAGTCGGTATTGCATGGTCCGTTCACGGAAAAAGCTCCACTATGTGGAGCAATCTCAAGTTGCGGAAATCTTGACTGTGGGACGCGTGATCTTGGCCTGCCCGATTCGAAACTGAACTTCTTCACTCTCATTGCGCAATATTTCGCAAGAATATCATTTGCGGAGCACTGCTCTTCCTCTGATGGTCATTCAAATTCAATGGCACTTAATTCAATGCTGTATCCAATTGTGTATTCTATTCCCGCATATTTAAAGGCTGATTTTATATACCCATTGGACATGAAAGCATATGTTCGCAGCAGCCAATTGTTCATTAGTATAGGAAGGCGCTGAATGGCACTTCAGAATTTATGTATTCCGAAGTGCAATTATTTGTAAACCCTGATGAAGACCATTGCACTGGTCAAAACTGTTGAAATTAAACACGCGTGTGTGTGTGTGTGTGTGTGTGTGTGTGTGTGTGTGCGTGTGTGTGCGTGTGTGTGTGTGTGTGTGTGTGTGTGTGTATAAAGAAAGGAAACCGAGCTGGCAGGGTGTTGTATACGACCAGCATTGCAGAAAGCAAGACTAAACATCAAAGAATTACTAAGTCCGGAGACACGTGGTGCAACATGTAACCACGTATGGTTAAAACAGTTGAATTCATGCTTTGTCAGTGTTATTGCTTGTTGGATCCCACATGAATACACGTGCCTTTCCAATATGAAAATCTTCTGGGAATTTGCAGGGGCGCTGGTCTGTGTTCCTCATAAGAACGTACTTGCGATAGCTAGTGTAAGCGATAGTGAATTGATAACAGAGAAGCGTTTTGAAGTGAGCCAATCAGTACATTGCGCAAGTTTAAAGCAATTAAGCAAAAGAAGGACGAAGCCCCGAGTATACAAGCATTACGTTGATCTATTCTCGCCAGAGAATTATTGGGCAAGCGCGTTAACGACAAGCAGACACAACGATAGACTTTGGAGGGCGGTGTCTGAGCATGAACAATTGCAAGACGCGAGAATGGAAGCCATGCGTAATTTCTAGCCAGTTGTAATGATCTTTTAAACGATAATTATTGCATTGACTAGTTTGATCAATGTATGTCTTACCACAAGGCTGTATGAGTTGTAGTGAAGTCAGTATTGTTTCTGAAGTTTCGTGCAAGTGCTGTGCTTTGCAATAAATAGATCCTTCCTGCTTTCTTTTTTCATTCTTTCCCGAAGTGATCTATAAACGGAAGTCGTGGCCAGAGAAGTCGCTGTCGGGGACAGTCGATGTATTCAACATGCGAGATTGGCGTGAATCCCTCTGTTATAGAGGCAGTCATGTAATCAATATCGACATTTTTACGACTGTATCATTTGTGCCATTGATAACCACTCGTGAGTAAGTTATACTGTCCACAACTAAGTCACGGATAAATAGGAGCCCTTTCTCTGTGAGACACTGCATCACGGGCAACGCTCACAACAGTGCAACCTCACAACGGTGGCCTTACTCTCCTTGCATTCATCCTGCGCCACTAAACATCAAAGAATAACTAAGTCAGGAGACACGTGGTGCAACATGTAACCACGTATGGTTAAAATAGTTGAATTCATGCGATAGCTAAGTATATAATACAAAGCTGTGGTCTGCGATTTACTGGTACTTTGCGTCGTTCGTATTCATGCCTGGACAGAAATGATGCAGACACAAGGTTTTTCGTACAAAATTGTGTATCCGAGACCATGGAATTGCGACGCGAAAGCTTGTCGACGTTCCCTTGTGAGAAGCACAGGAAAACGTGAATATAGAGAATGTAGCGCGCAATCGATTGTTACTAACAATGATAACAATAACAAGCAATGAACCTCTCTTGAGGTGATTGAGAACTGCAGCAAAGCGATGGGGGGTGAATATCTTGCACGCAATTTTTTTTCCCTAGTTTATCGAGAATAAACGAACAGATATATAGCTATTCACTTCGGATGTGTTCTGTATAAAAGATATCGCCTTGGGGCCCCGATGCCTGTAACGGACGGACTCAGTTTCCAATTTTAAAGAATGTTGTAATTTGCACTTCCTGGTGTGAATTCTAATCGAGCGCATTATGAGCCTTACTACGGGTCACATTCAGTCTACAAGATAGAAGGGTAACGAAGAAATTCACGGCAACAAAATTTACCGTCAATAAACATTCACCGCTCTCGCACCTAACCACTTATTTCGGTCACTGGTGGCACGCTCCGTTTTCTTTATTTATAGCTAGTGAGGAGGGCGATGAAACGGACACGCTGAGAAACAAAGCCGAAACTAAAACAGAAAGTTAATTAAGGCCGCTATAGTCGCCACTAATTGGGCGAATCCGCACCGTAGATAGCTATATCCTTCATGCGCTGCTTGCGACGCTGTATTTTTTTCCCTTCCACTCTTTTCTTGGTAGTGAGCACGGATCGAGCTGAAATTCATCCACGACGCTGAGCCTACTCAAGGAGGGCATTACTGAAAAAAAAAACAAAAAAATCATAAGTGCATTTTCAACTTCTGAACGAAGGTCGGCTAACGCCCTAACGCCGTTCCAAAGGAGCTAAAAGTTAATACCAATAGCATTTCGACTCATTATACTTCGTTTTTGTGTGCGTTCTTAGAAGTGCAGTGGCATGGGGCGCCATTTTGCAGCCTTGGTTGGTAGTCCCGGCGATGCGTACGCTTTTCGTGCTTTTCTTGGTATTGAGCTCAAAGCCCCATACTCATATTCTCAATACTCAATACTCAAAGCCGAAAGCTGAAAGCTCAAAGCAGTATAAGTTGAGTGCTTTCGGAAAGTTACCTCACGTTAGTTATACCGACATAGGTAAAATTTGATAGATTTTGATGTGCTCTTTACAGTGCGTTGGGTTGTGGCTGTGCCTTAGTATAATTTGAACACTACACGACTACCGACCTAACGTAACGCATTACAGCTAAGTCGGCAATCTCATTGGCTAAATGCGGGAATCACGGCTTTCTTCATTACCTTCCCCCCTTACCCCATTGAGACTTTCTATCTGCTCCTAAAAAAAAGAAAGCATTTCTAGCCAAGTTCAAAATAAAAACAAGGATCGATTTGCCTTCGCGCGGTTATTTGGTCACACAAAACGCACTTTTAACGTCGCTTCCCTTGGAGCAGCAGCACCATTTCTCACACACGCGTAGTTTCTTTATTCTACATCAAGAAATCTGCACGTCTGCGGATAACACTGAAAAGGACAGCATAAAAGGCAAAGAAGAAGCCATAGATAATATAACCTCGCCTCTTGCAAGTACGGAATCGAAGCCCACCACAGCCGCGCACGTAACAGCAAGGGTATAATTAGTTCGCCTTCGTCGCGACTATAAGAAGGAAACCCTCGGATTGCGAGAATACGTCGCGAAACCGTTGATCGCTCGCTTAAAGCGCCGTCTTTCCTTCTCGGCTGCAGGCTTCATTTCCGAGCAGATCGCCCCCGTTTAAGACACGTGCTGGCAACGTTTAATTGGCCCCGCTTCTAGCGGCGAGGGGCACGGGTCAATATCGGCGTCAGAGGCCGTGGCATAGTCCGGCTCGATCCCTGGAGAGACGCGTGGAAGGGGGCTCTCGCCCGAAAGTGTAAGACGCGGCGCATTCGAAGCCCTCTTGGAAGCCTTCGTTATAAATGGTAATGAATTGCGCATAGTAATCAGGTGGTCACTTCAGTGTTAGCTTTCTGTTTCCGACTGCAGAGTGCTTCTAAAGAAAACGAGCGCCGGAGACCAGCACTTAAAGCACGCTGTTTCGTGACGCTGCATCTGGTTCGCTTCTGGCGCACCCTATTCCAAAAACGGTTTCGATGTCGCTATCACTATATTTATACGACAGACGCGAAGCGTTATTCATGTTTAGAAGCGCCCTCTTGTGCTGCGTGGTGAGAACCGTCTTTCTGGTAGCTGCCGTTCGGATAAGCCGAGGTGTCGCACAAAGCGAGGTATGAACGACCCAGTGGATTGTGTTAAGGTGAGTTTAGCAGCATCCAGCTAACCTTACTTTATTACGGTAAATCACGCACACTGTATTATTGTTTCTTTCGTTTGCATTTCGTTCAGCTGCACGAATAAGAACGCCCAAATCACTTTACCATGGCGCGCAGTATACACCTTCTAGCTCGTTTACAACGCACTTATCTTTTCAACAATCTGCCACCTATTGAACGCCACAGAAACGACTTCGCTGGAAGGCCGTTTCCAGAAAGCCTATGAACGCGGGGAATACGTCTAGCTAAGAGAGAGAGAGAAAGCAAGGGTAGGGAAGGCAGGGAGGTCAACCAGAACAGCATCCGGTTTGCTACCCTACACTGGGGGTGGGGGAAAGGGGTATAGAAAGAGGAAGAAAGGGAGAGAGTCAGCACTGAGTACATGTGGGAGGGACACCTTATACAATGACACTACAAGCGGTCTCTTAAGCCACTGCACTTTAAGTACCGCACTAGTGCACGAATCGCTTTTCGAGCCAGTGACGGTTGTGGCCACGGTCCGAGTATCTTTGACTCGGTGAATGGTCTCGAGTCTAGTCTGTGTAAAGTTGCCCGCAGAGAGAGGCGTTGGACATCGTAGCGAGGGCAGGTACATAATACGTGCTCGATGGACTCCTCGCACCCACAGGAGTCGCACATCGGGCTCTCGGCCATTCCCATACGGTAGGAGTATGCGTTCGTGAACGCCACTCCCAACCACAAGCGACACAACAAGGTTGCTTCGCCGCGGGAAAGGCTAGGTGGCAGTTTTAAATTGTACAATTATAATAGGGGTGAATAAATCACGCAATAAATTTTAACCTTTCCTCTGCTATAGCGTTTAATGCTGTTATCGAACTGTAGCACTTTCATTCGCACAAGTTTATCACAGCGCTGGGAGAAGCAAGGAAAAAAAATAATAGACGATGATCAAGGGTTCCCTTCTGCTTGATATACACCTATTTTTGCAAGAAAATGAGTCAGACCTTTCGTCCAATAAAGCTAGTTTCCTATCACCGCTCTTTCTTTGTTTTTTCAGTATCAGTATTCTTTGCGCCCACTTGTGTTTCTCCGTGTGTAGTGGTATAGCTGCACGCTTTACACGCTGTTATGAAAGGCCGACAGTTTCCTTTTTAACCTTATCTTGGGACTCAGCGGTCTGTTAGAACCTGGCGGAAGAAGGTTCATTTAAGAATTCAGTAACTTCATTTGTAAGCAGTAAGCATCATTTTGAATATATAACAGCAGAAATTCTTTATTACATAAGCATCGGCCACCCTAATTTAAATGAGCTCGGAATTGGATTTGTAAATTCACTTCATGCGGATGTCGAGTCACGCGTAAAGTAAACTGGAATCTAGTCGACGAAATACAAGACGACTTCATGAATAGAGCAAGAGGGAATTATGTACCAGAATTTATTCACCAAGCTAACGCGCAGTCCAATCTGCGTACGAATATTTTGCAAAGAAGGAGCATCAAGTAGACGCACTTACTTGTGAATAGCATAGGCTCATTCAAAAACTTCTCTAATACAGTTGCGGAATTCTTTGCTATACGGAACCACACTGTCGTTCGAAAACCTCGGTGTGCTTAGTCATTAATTAGTGTTTAGAGTTTCTCCAACCTCATTATTCTGCCATAACGCTAAACGAGTGGTCTGTATATATTCGCCCGAAGTGTCCACGATTCGCAAAACCCAGACCTTTGAAGCAGGTATCAGGATTTGCATGGTCGCCGCACCGCACCTCCATGCAGGTGTGCACCCGTTAATACATTACAAAGACCACGTGCTCTAGAATCGCTGAATCGACACAGACCCTTTGCACTTACTGTAAAAAAACATTCAGTTGTATTCCAGCACGTCACGATGTCGGGAGCGAGCGAGCGGATTGATTTTCCAGAACCCCGCGGCTCCGGTGCGAACTATAATAGAATTGTTGGTCAATTCCAGCGGAAGCTTCGACTAACTGAATTACAGTTCGCAGAGCCACTCATATTGTCCGACGTTTTCCGTAGCGTACTAATGGCTGTGTAAGGTGAGTAGGCAAACCAATCTGGACGAAATCCTAACAAGGCACCTGCCTAGTCTCGTCATTGACTGCATTCCCTATAGGGAACGAAACCGATGTTGACAGTACACAAATGCACTGTCAACAAGGGAAAGGGCTCGTAATGGTTCCTAAATAATGCATCGCTATTAAATTCCTGGCGAAGCTGCACAGAGCGAATGGGAGTCTACCAGCTGCGCGTAGAGAGATCGCGTGAATGCGCCTTTGAGGAAGCGAAAATGCGAAGACCATGTGTGAAACGTCCGAAGGATATTTCTGCATCCGCAGTGTATGTCCACAGTCTGGAAAAGAAAGGCTGTCCAGTAAAATGAACCTATGGCCGTCGCTTTCTGATGCGGCCAATTTAAGGAATACATCAGATAGCTTATACAATGTAAGTTTTAGATGTCTCTGTGGCACTTATTTTGTTATCATTTATTGACCCTATCAGCTCATATTCAGCCTGCAGGCTTTGGATTTCTGCAGTGAAATGAAAGCT
Source organism: Dermacentor albipictus (assembly GCF_038994185.2). NCBI lineage: Eukaryota > Metazoa > Arthropoda > Arachnida > Ixodida > Ixodidae > Dermacentor > Dermacentor albipictus. Next base: position 117,371,441 of record NC_091823.1, read on the forward strand.
TCGTAAGAAATGAAGAAGCAGATGAGCCTAAGAAGTAATGTCCGCTGTGTTTCGTAGACTCCGTATACCCACAAAAAAAGAAAAGAAAGCGGAGGCACTCAAAAAAAAAAAAACAAGAAACTTCGTTCAACTACCTTTGAATCCAAAATCCCAATACGATCACAAGCACCCAAGAGTATGTTAGCCAAATGTACATTAAATGAGACGTGTGCTGAAAGGAACTGTTTGATCAGCTTCAGAGCGCACTGCCTAAGAAGCAAATATTTGGAGGTACTGTCGAGAGCCCCGCAGCTTTTTGGGAAAGGCAGCTGCAACGCTTCATGCGAAAGTTCTCGAAAAGCACATTCGGTGTAAAAAAGGTAACTGGCAGAAACATCCAGCGCACAATGATTAGCAAGAGTAAACTACAGTCGTTTTAGAAGATAGCGTGAAGCAGCTATGCCATAGCATGATTTGTTGTAAATGTCGATATACCCGTGCCGGCGATTTAACAATAAATGAGGTGCAGAAAAGAAAGAAAAAAAAACCCGGGCAATAGAAGCACCAAGGTCTCGTTGCGCGGGACTGAAGGTGAGATTAAGAAGCGTTCGTACGCGATTTACAGAATGCGGCTAATTTAGTTAGCGTGGGAGGAGTCCCAGAAGTGAATCAAGCAAAACGCCGAATCTCCATTGGAAGCGCGGGCACTTAGAATTAATTCTTTCTTTACTCGTTATCTAATAATAGTGGCAATCTCCATTATCTGTCAACACTACATCCGAGTTCACTCTGACAGTAAGGATTGCAAGGCTTTCAAGCAAACCAATACTTGCCGTTGATTACTCGCCGCCATACCCGTCAAGCAAAACACGCCACATTTGACCAACACAACACGCTGACCTGCAGAGTTAGATGTATCACAAATTTCACCGCGGGTGCGGTGCTATTTTTGGTAAAGCGCCGCATTTCTCACTGCACCATGAGCTGTGTTCTAAACGCTATTATGGCCTAAACTTAGAAAAAAAACGAAGTCTAGGCTCTTCTCAACGAAGTGCTGCACAGTTGAAGTTCTAATGCGAGGTCGTTCCCTGTAATGAAGCTCATATAACCAGGTAGTCAATATTGCTGGCAGGCTCTGATAGCTTGGTGTTTCCAAAATAGCACGCCATGCGTCACTGAAGCGTGATGACGTAGGCACATCTAGCGCAAAACTTGAACCTTGTATGCCTGCACAATCCCCAAGCCGGCATTTTTTTATGTTTCTATTATTTTTTTTAATGCTGGCCTCTTATGAGGGCTGCACAGGGCCTTATGTCTGTCCCTGACCGTTATGCATGCCGCGAAAAATGTTAATGTGCAACAACGCTAATATGACTGAACAAGTTTCGCCAGGCAAATGCTCGCGCAGAACGTAAGAACTGTGCATTTGCTAATAATGCGGCACAGCGAACACGGCATGCAAGGTCCAGAGACGCTGTCAAACACAGAATTGGGTTCTCTGTGGCTCTACATCGTGCGGAACACTCATTCGACAACAAAAATTAAACCAGCTTAGCGGCCCCAGGTGATTGCATTGGCAGAAGTGCAGTTTATTTACCAGGAATGGCAACTGCACAAACTGCCGAAGCAAACAAATATGTAAAAATTAATTACACTTGGTCAATCAGTCAGTCAGCCACTTTATTACCTGGGGACTGTAAAGAAAACCGCTAAAAAGATAAATTGGGTCAAGGTTCGGTAGTAAGATGCGGGCCATACACAAGAAGGCTCACGTGACAAGCTGTCAATGAAACAATACGTTTTGTGCAGTGAACGACTGCGCAGAAAAATTTACGGCATAATGTCGAAGATACCTTTAATAAAGTAGTTATCTTCCTCTCTCGGTGTCAAACTTGCGCGTGGAAGTACTTTCGCTCATTGTGGAACTTCGCATACGCAAGGTTCCCTTTGCGTCACGTGGTAACCGCAAGGCCCGTTTCCCTCTCTTTGGGCGCACGGAGCGGAGAGAACGCGCTCAGCCGGACGAGCGAGCGTGGCCTGTTAGGCATGAAATGCCAGATGCCGCGGTGTTCGCTGGCGCCCCCACTCGGCCAGCGGGTGTTTCATTATAAAACGCCAATGTTTCTGCGCCGTCTGCATGGCGGGCGCTGGTCTCATGCTAGCACGTCGCCGCATCTCTCATCTCTTCGCAGAAACCCAACGAGCCGACCGAGCGAGCTCATGATGGCAGGCAGCAAGCTAACGTTCCTGGTGTTCTTATTCGCGGTGGTTGTGCTGCCGGCGATCGTCCACTGCAGGTCCATCTTCAAGTGAGTTCAACTTTACCCCGTTACAACGCGCTCAAACACTTATTGCAGCTTTATTCGGTGGCAGTGGCTTCTATGACCCTCTACTGCTTCTCTTTACACGAACGTAACCTAAGCTTCCGTAATAGCAAAAAGCTTTTGAAGCATTTTTATGTGCCTGTAGAGATCCTAAATTCAATAATAAACAAATATGCACAAGTGAAGCAGCTTGAGTTAAGCAACACGATGTTGTTGTATACCAAGTATCGAAGTTATTTTGAGGCATGCGATGCAACAAACCTCATCTATAGTAAAGCCGATGAGCAATTGTAAATTTTCAAAATGCAGTTCTGAAACAAAAAACGGAAAAAAAGATGTTCGAACGCTAGAGTTTCCTTCACTACTAAATTTTAACTTACAGTCGACGCTCATTATGCGAACATATATTGCCCTGAATTTCTTGTTAACTCTATTTTCATCATCATATTATAGCGAAATTATGCCAACTGCAATGTACAAACTTGTCCTGAAGGGACGGATCCAGTAGAGAAGCTAGATGGTCGAGCGCAACATTAGAAAGCAGCTGCATTGACGCCGTGTTTTACCAATTCGCCAGTGTTATGTTCAACATCCTGCGCATAAAAATCTAGTAGTTGACAATGCAAGTATGAAGATACACACTGCTGACATATAGGTGAAGCCTTGCGGATGACAGATAGCCAGATAACTGCAGCTTTCAAACAACCTGTAAATGTAAATGTAAATGTAAATAAAGGAACGTGCATATGAGCGTTCCTTAAATGCAGAGGCCGCTTTTGATACATATGTCCTCTCAGGCCGAAGAACAATGACACTTTAATCGCCTCGCTACTGACCTCATTTTTTTTCGGCAAGAATGCTAGCATCCGTGCGAAGAAAACATTACATTGTGTTTGCGATGCTTAATCTTAGGACCAATTATCAGCTCCATGTCAATCTCCAGGTTTCACAAGGCAAAAAAGAAAACATAACTACTCCTGATTACAATTCTTCAGGTTGGTTATTTTACCCAAAATATCTAGTGACGTACTCCTTTGCCCCGTATACACCAAAATATACAGTTATAAGTTGGCTGAGTCGCAGACGACCGCAAAATGCCGTGGTACTGAAAATAAGCGTCAATCGTTAATATCTGCATTGTTCTTTACAATCTCAAAAATGGACATGGTTTCCAGCTCATGTCGTAAGCCAGATATGCTGACTGCCGCCTTCTCGTAACTGAGAGGAACGACACCATTAGGGAAGAGCGGAGGAACACAGATACATCGTATGGGACAGAACAAATGCAACCACAAGTAAAGGTAACCGAAACCAGTTAACAAGATCAATATATGGAAGCAAGGCATTGCACATCAGGCGACGCTTTTGCGCTGCCGCGCCATCACCAGCCGCTTTACGACCTTGCTTTGTTTAACGATCTGCCTGCACTGTTCTGAAAGGTAGGGTGTAGTATACTGTGTTGGACGTATTCGATATTATATTGCGCAGTCAGCGGCACCTGTCATTTAAGGGAGCATTTCTACTCTATTACTGTTACGAGTAGTCTTGCTTATGAAAGCAAGGCAGTCTTCTGTGGGACCACGTCGATCGTCGCAGTCGTTATCTTGCAAAAATTCCCATGTTACCCGTTGCTTGACTGCCGGCCTCACGAAACCTGCGCTGTCGCCGTTCAGGTCAACCAAATCAGATGGCCTTTACGCTGAAGCAGGGTACATGGCCGCGTTGTTTCAGGTGAACACTGTGCGGAGACACTGTTATTGTGGCGCTTCATAATTAGCATTTGCCGAAATTTTGCCACCAGGAGCAACAAGAGCCCAGCTTTTTTATATGCACGTCTTGTCAAGAATACACACTGATATGAGTGAATGTCGGTGTAGACTGCTAGGGACATGACTGGCCCTATGCAGAATTCAGGAATTCATGTTCAAGAACGACATCAAAAACAAGGACAGCATGGACCGTTGCTTGGAGAATAGCGCATTTGATTTCTTATACACGAGAAGCGTGCAGCAACGAATTAAGCATTATACTCACTTCTGGCAAGGTGGTGAAAAAACAAAAGCAGAATCTCTTGTGTCTGCCTAAAGAAAGGGTTAACGTATCGAATCAAGATCGCTATGTCAATGTGCCCAATCTAAGGCCTCCCTCTCAGCTAGACCGTTGTCGATGTGCAAGCAAGTAGAAGCTTCTTCAACATCTCACCTTTTGTATGGAAATCGCTTCGTTAGTCCAGCTGATAGCCAGCGGTTGATTTCAATTTCTGAAGTATTCAGTCACGAGGCTTTCAAACAAGACTCTGAGTATTCGCTGTAGTTTGGGTGCATGTTACCTGAAATTGAATTGAATTTAAACTTTGAACCATGTTTAAATGTTATGTATAAGGTATGTGCTTCATGCAGCTTTTGCATATACTACTTACACTAAATTATCAAGGAGGACATTTTTCTATGGGGAGAATATTCTTATTGAGAAATTGATGAACACGCAAGAAAAATAGGTCTCAACACGTACAGTTATAGCTAATCTAAATTATTATTCTTAATAATCGGCCTTCCGTACAGAGTGATTCTTCCATACACAGTGATTGAAAGAAGAGCTCTTATGAATTAATTTGTCACACCTCTTTAGTACGGCTCAAGTAAAATGCGTAAGAGACTCATTTATCCACGGTATCAGTACACTAACAAAGTTTAAAGCGCACTGCAAGCTGCCTTAAACTTGTTGATTCAAACATGCAGCCTCATTGCTATTTATTAGTGTTCGTGAACAGCATTTTTCTAAGGTACGGAAGTAAAAATAAATAACATGAAAGCGAAAGAAAGAGCTCATTGAAATGCTCCTCAAACAGGGATTCAAATGTGGAACCTTACACTGCGGATGACCGCACTAAGGAATTTCCTAGACGGTATCTGCGCGTATTCAGAGCAGGAGTTGAGACAGGCGGTATATTATGTATGAGAATTAAATTTATAGGCAAGGTTAGCTATTAGCTGGTTTATTAACTAACTTAAGTGCTAACTAAAGACTACAATATATGCTCGATATCTCACTGAAACTGTACTTTCCTTTTCCGACATAGCCCGAGCCTGCCCTTTTGTAGGGCCATTTTGTGTTGTGAGAATTTTTGGCGCAGTAGCACTTGTTTCCCGTTGAAGTAAATTATAGAAAAATATCATCAGTAAAGCTTTGATAATTACCTGAATGAATGTTGATGATTGTCAATATATTATCTTCGCGCCTCGCAGTAATCCACCTGAAAGGGCAGAGCTGCATAAAAACCGGAGAAAATTTTTTGTCATTATGAAACAGAGAGCTCGTAAAGTAACAGTGCCTTTTGACACTTAATGACGTCGCCGGATCGGTACACAGTCGTAGTGTCACAATATTCATAGTTATATAAGAAGAAAGCAAAAAAAAATAGGTTAATGACTAATACAAGCGGCACCTTAAGGCCACTCAAGGCCATCGACTGAAACCTTAATTTGAAATCTCCAATTGGCTACAAGAGAGTATGACTGAAATGAAAATTATAGGAGTGCTCGAATAGCAAAATTTTTGGCTTGATTCAGGTACCGGTATACGCGAGAAAAATCACCTTGAAAGCAGTGGGGAATATTTTTGTATTTGTAAACAATGGAAAATATTACGTTTTAGGTGGAGCCCATTCGTTGAAAAACTAATGGTCATTTACAATTGTTTGGCTCATGTGTGCAATAAGGTTCCCAGTTGCATGTACAGACAACTGCGGAGGTTGTAAAAGAGTTAAAACTGCTTTCAGTTATTGGGGACACCACAACAGTGCCCTTAATTACAGGTGGGCGAATACAAACATCTTCTAATGCTAGCTGTATACGAAGAGTAAATATCAGATATTGAATGAAATATCGAATAGCCAAACACGGACACATATATTTAGAGCAGGAATATTTATTCGCTATGTTTAAGTAGCACACCTGTACTGACTAATTCGAGAAAGCGAGCCTTACAATCAGCTAGAAAGGATTAGTTTTCAACGCAAGACCGTAGTTTTCATCAAAAAGAGCTTCACGAGCAGCCTGTCATCAGCTTTAGAGCCTAGTTGCAAGCAAGCTTTCCAAAGAAACAATGGCTACTGTAAAACTAGTCTGCCAAACAATGCTAGCTAAATGGTTGCCAGAACAAGATAAGTAATTGTGAGGAAAAAAAGCTGCTGAAGCAATAATGTGACGTAGACACATGTAAACGGGCCCGTTGCAGCGACATCCCAGTTTGTGGCATACAAGATAATGCTACTTTATGAAAAGGTGGCGTAAAACACTAAATGACCCGCGACAAGCAAGCATCACAGGTGGTCATGTAGGCTTCCACCGCGAAACCGAAAATAAAGGCGGCACGAGCCACTTTCTATCTCCATTGCTTTGAAATGGTTTGGCGTTGTCCAACATGTGATGATTTGAGATACTTTGCTAACAGGGGGAGAACCGCAACCATACTTTGACATTTAGTAATTATCGAATCGTTCCTTTTCGAATACCAATAGGAATATTTCGTGTGTATTTTCCGATTCATATTCGAAGCTTCGAAAATTCGCCGACCCTTATTAACGGTGAAACAAGGTAACATCACGTCAGCCGATGCACACATAGCACATCCATAGTCACGTGTGCACATATGTGAATTTTTTCGATGTAGAGAAATGTGATATTAAGGAACCGCAGGTTCTTCCAAATATTTGAAAACATGGTCATAGTGGCCAAATGAGAAATCGAAACAACAAATTCATATAGAGGCTGACGAAAAGCGAGGCGATATTAATGAATCCAGAGAAATAATAATTTATATGAGGTTAACGGCCCCGTGTCACTTGCTTAGGTACTGGTGGTTCTGCGAAGCAACCACAACTCTTCTATACAGCGGAGATCATTTGGAACGCTCCTCACTACCCCGTTCGCATTCCGCGCAGATTCAATGTTCGATTGGAATGGATATTCCCCAATTTCGAATCAGAAATTCTCAGATCGTTTGCAAATCAAACAGCAGTGACTATTCAACTAGAAGTCGAAATTTTGTATATTTGCACAGCCACAGCACATTAAATTCTTTGCATTTGGCTAATTCCTCGAGCTGGTGCTTTCGGGTGTTTCTCGTGCCACCCATGGCATTGTTGGAATGCTTGAAAACCCATTTTTGCGAAACCCGGCGCACCTTCACATCGACGTATTGAAATGGCCCCAAATTACAACCAACTACTGCCCGTCATTGCTTTTTTTTTCTTCACTTGAACACCTGCGCTCTTTAGGCAATTCCACGTTTTTGTTTCAAGCATCTCTAACGACTTACTCACTTCTTTTCTTATTTTTCTATATTTGAACGTCTGTATTCACCGTACTTCCGTGTTTCGTCTAAGCGCTCTTATCAGCTTCAATTTTTCTGGTGGCGCAATACATGTGCCTGAAAGGCGTTTGCATCGCTAAATGTAGCAATTCTGTAGTTACGCAATACGCGTAATACCTCTTATGCAATACCCTCCAGTGAGAGGATCTTTGGGGTAATAAAATGAATTGAATCTAAAGAAGAACATCAATTCAGATGGGAACAGCGTGAAGCAGTGTGACAGCGTTCCGTATCGCGGCACTGAAGGAGACATCCATCCACATAAACGCGACAATGAGTCTGCTCACACGAATAAGCTCTCACTTTCGTTTATTTAAATTAAAAGAATCGCAGTGAAATTGCAAATTGTGTTACAGCATTTAATTGTCGGTTCGCAAGAGGTAGTAGCGGCAATGGGTGAAACGCACCTAACAACGCGTGGTGCAAGCACCATTCTACACTGTTTTTTCTTCGAAAAGTCCCTAACCTAATGTGGCCGCCACAGGCAAAGATAATTAGAACTAGATCCTGCCACCTCATGCACTGCCAGAGTGAGTAAGAGGTCTTACATGCTCGGAGAGAAAAACCAAGGACCTTGTTACATGAGCAAACTTGCATGAGATGAGAGCACACCTGTAATTAGTAAGAGCCTGTCAAGCACGTGCATGAATAATCACTTTGTCCTTCCCTTCTGTAGGTCATTATGCGAATGAAAATCGACGTTTAAAAATTCCGATGACCTTTCTCTCTCTATATCTTCTTTTTTCTTTGCAATTTACACTGCACTAGGTTGAGTCTTCTTTCTGGCTTGATGAGCGCCCTGCGATCTGGTAAAAAAAGACTTACCGTCACCTGTCCCGGGCGTTCCAGTGTTCAGCTTCTTTATAGAAACGCGGAAAGGTGCGCGCAACGACGCAAAAAAACAAATTGATCTTCTCTACATTTGCTAACCTGAGGGGGTGTTCTCAATTAGTAAACGCCTCCGGTATCACCCCCTATGGGATTACAATAGAAGCGCGACCTCCCACTGTGGTTACGCACTACATTTCGCAACCGCAAAGTAAAACTGAGAGAGAGAGAAAAAAAAAAACATTTTGCTACAGACGTTTCGCAACTCAGAAACAGAAGCTTAGGATGCCTGCACCTGAGACATTAAGCGCCTCTGCATCTTTTACGTGTCCCTGAGAGTAGGATCTTCCCCGGCGCAAACTTCTAAGCTTTCTTTTTATTGTACTCGGCGCATCATCTTGCGAATCTTTCATGTATGAACTGTGAAGGGAACATATCGGATTGAAGAACCTTCCCACGTGTGCACGTACTTACCTCAATATATATACATACAAAAGAAGAAAACCACCTTTGCTGAGGATTAACTCTGAGCTCGTAACGACAATTGTTATGCATGATCTCTGCAGGGCATTACGCGAAAAGAGGCACAATTTCTTTGTTATAGCTTTTCGCAAGTTTTCTCGATTAAGATGTCCCGTCATTGCGTGCTAAGGAAATGGTTGCTTTAACATACAGTTTGCAGAAAGTCTTCCAGCAATTTGCGCCCGTGAATGTACGCATTTATTTACAACTGTCTGCATTTTCATAGTTTGGTGCGTTAGATACACACACAAGAAATATATTAGCTAAGAAGGGATACAAGGAAGCCAAAAATCACGTACATCACGAGCAATGTGTGAACTGTCGTTAGTGCGAAGCACTTTTTGTGTATTTTTATGAAATAATTTGACATTTCGGCTAGTGCTTACTCGGCTTCCACAGAATAAATTAATAGTGCCCGCAAAACACGGACAAGAAACAGCACAAGGAACAGCACGAGTGCTCGGCTGAGACAGCACGACGATGCGAGCACGCCTCGAGAGTCCATGTAATTACTATCGCAATAAAATATACATACATTCCTTCGCAGTAAAGAGAGAGAGAAAGAGAGAGAAGTCATAAGGGAAAGGCAGGAAGGTTAACCAGGCTGAGCCCGCTAGGCTACCCTGCACTGAAAAAGCGGGAAAGAGGACATAAGGGACGTCACGCATTGCAGAGTCCCAATTTCTCCTAGAATCTGCTGCATCTTGAATAAGGCAGCAGCGCATTTGCAAAAGATTGCGCTGATATCCGTGTAGGATGGCGTCCAAGTGTTTTGCTTTCTGTGAGTGGGTGCATGCCCACTTGGAGATAATCACTAGCATGGAGCATAGCGCTGCTGTACGCTGCTTGGCATAAATGCTACAGTGATCGGTTCTCCACGTGTTCACTTCGATGAGATGAGCCCGACATTATGGCTCATGTGCTTGAAGGGAAGTGCGCGTTTGGACCTACATACTGTCAGTCTAGTATGTGGAGAGCACTTTTGTACCAGTGATTGAGGACCACGAAGTGCATACATCGTTCACTTGGTGGCGTAGGCAGACGTCTAGTGAAGTCTCCATTGTGGCGGTGTTATCTTTAATATATTCTATGTCATCTTTATATAGTTATTCCATATTCAGTAATATAATTTATTCCTTTTGATTGTGCTGCAAACATAAAAGGAGAAAACAGCAGACATAATTTTCACACCAATCTCTCCGCAGCAACGCATGAATAACAAAACAGGCCAGAACAGCCCTACTCGCTAGATGTGTTCAAAGCATTCTGCATGCATGAGCAGCCAGATATGGTGAGGGTGTCTCTCGCGTCGACAGGATTCCGATAACGCGTACCTTGCTAAATCTGACAAAATGTATAGTTTCGGCCTTGCGAAGTGATGACGTCAAGAGCCTCAACTCTAGCACCCTGCCGATACCAAATAACTCGGGTGGTATAGACAAAGCCCATGGGCTTACTAGATATACGTAGCTACAAAGGTTCATGCCAGTGTTATTGCGTTCTCACTGAGCGATTACCGCTCTGGGCATTGTTCCCTTTGTTCGTTTGCGCAATCCAGAGGCTTCAAATCCAGTGTGATTGGTTGTTCATAAATTAGCATTACAACAGCTAAACATACTACAAAAATTCAGCAGTTTTAGGTACCAAATGTACAATATGTTCATGAGGCACGCCGTCGTGGGGGCACTACGGATTACTTTTGACCAGCTGAGGCTGTTTAACATGCCCCTGTATCTATGTACCTGGAAATTTATAAATTTAGCCCCCCCCCCCTCCCCGAATATGTCGCCGCCGCGTTCGGCATGGAACACGTGGCAGCAGCGTCGCCTTAGTTACTGGGCTACCGCACAGCAAGTAGTTGAACACGTAGCATAGCAGCCATGCTATTACCGGCGCATCACGCACGCTATGAACAGTGAAGCGCAAGCACGGTAGTGCAGGCGAGCTGGCGAAATGGTTGGGCCCCGTTTTATGCGACAGCAGTGCATGATCGAGCTCCTCCCCGTTGGGCGAAATAACCAGTTCGTGAGCAAGCGGTGCAAACCCACCGGCGGCACCGTCAGGAGCCGTGGGTAAGGGCCCAGCTGTTGCGCCTTCGGGCAGGGCACCAAAAGCAGGCGGCCGGGGGTCGTAAACGATTCGCATCGGCCCACGCCCGTCGATGCCACTACAAGGCTAAGTACGTGGTCATTAAGCCAGGCTGCTCTATTTCGCTACATCGTGCAGCGCGCTCATCAGCTGAGCAGATGACTGCGCCGCCGCTCAGGGACCAACAGAGGTCTCGCCTGCCGCCGCCACCTTTCAGCAATAGTGGCGCCGGCACTGCCACTGTGACGCAAGTTACGACCTAATGAAAGAAAGAGGCGATGCATTTTTGAGATACGGTGCGACACGACCTCTCATTGGTACGAGAGGCGGAATACGCTGGCAACCTGTCACCTGAGGCGTCTGATTTTCATTGCATGTAGAGGTGTCGTATAGAGATTACGACGAATCCGGCAGTATAATGGACTCTCTTGGGCGAGTGCGTCATGGATGAACTGCGGCGCCTGTATCCAGGCGTGTTCGTGTCCCATTTGGTGAAACTACGTGGCTTTTTCTTTCAGCCGTCTGTATGGAGCGTCGGGTTACAAGGAAAATAAAGGAATTACGTTCAATCAACTCCCAACATGCACGTTCAAAAGCTCAGTACATATATTTTTACGTGCGTTTTTCTCTAAAAAGACGAAGAAGAACTCGCCACTTGGCTAGAGCGTGCCAGCAGCTCTGTGATTGCTTAGGGGTTTGATGGTATATGCTTTCTTTCTATTGCATCTGATTTATCTAACTAAAAACACTGAACGAAGAAACGAGACGCGTCGAGTGGGGATAATGAAATGATTCTACTCCAAAGCTATTGCGTTATTTGCTTCGTCAAGTTCGAACTGTGCTATGCCCACGTTGTCTCCGAGATCGGTAGGCCTCGGAAGGTGTCTGAGTCGAAATGAATAGGATTGACCGAAAAAACTTTCTGCCTTCATAACGGCCCAGATACTTTGCCTCCGCGTTGTCCCAAAGCTTTCACGATTTGAATAATCTGGTGCTATAAGCTGCAGACGAAGAGCCCAACAGTGTGTCGTCTCTTAGAAGCAAACAGAACTCCTCAGGACAATATCTTTATGTACCGCGGCTTTTGTTGGAGTTTAACGCATCGCCTTGATTCCCGGCACAAGGGAAAGCGAGTGAATCTGGTTATGGGCCTGCATCAAATGGTTAGCCTTTTGTCGGCTGTGTGCATTTTATTCATCAGCGAGTAGTAAATGACACTCAAAAAAGCCGCAAACAACGGAGAACTTGATTCGTTCTTGATTAGATGATTGTAGAGCGCGGGAACGTTAAGCAGATGGGATTGAACAAGCGCTGACACACAGCCTCTAAAACTTTGCTGGCTCTGCTGTCTGAGAGCGGCTGGTACAAAGACTGATACGGCCAGCTTTGAAAGGCTCTGCCAAGCAAAATGGTTGCATCACAAATCGAACAAAAAAAAATAAAACATCACGGCATCAGCACCAACATGAAGTCCCTATACGTCTCGCAGGCACCTGTTTCTACGACCACGCAATTTACGGAACGAGTTCCCAAGCAACAAGTTCGATGCTCCATCGGATGTGCATGACTGGCTGAGACTATTTAGTTTCGCATTCAGTGTGAATGGGCAGTCATCTGGTGCTAATAAAGGCTAATAAATTGGTGCCTGAGGTCGACCTCCCTGCGTTTCCTAAGTTCTCTTTCTACCTACACCCAAACAGACTGCACGAAGCGATATTATCGTTTTCTGACGAAGATTCATTTTTTCTCAGTAAGAAGAAGACATTGTCACACCCGGAAAATTCAAGCATTCTTGCTATAGCTTGAATGGCAGCGATAATCACGGATGACCCCTTGCGATGCATCCCTGAGCGATCACGTATGCGTTTGTTACCAAGTGCATCCATCACAATGCATTTTGATAACAATATGCGCATTTTCTTCTCGCCACTGAAGAAACTGGCATACATAAAAAAGTTTCATCGCAGGGAGGCATAAATTAGCGCCTACTCGCTTACCTACTGAGAAGATTTGGCAGGTTTCTCCAAAATGCATTCATTGTTAGCCACAGTGGTCTAGCCTACTCGCATGTATGGGCACAATGCGTCCACCATAGTGAAGATTCCGTACTTGTGGCTTCTAGTCTGTTCAGCAGCTTTCTCTAAAAGAGCTTTATTGTTCATCGGAGAGGTTTACTTTATCCAAGTTGCGATGACTACCTGCTTGAGAGCTGGTCTGCGGCTCGCAATAAAGGTCCACAACATGGTGACGTGCAACTTCGACATGAGGTTTAAGTGTATTCGCATTAAAAGGTACGTTCGGAGAAAGCAAACTGAGCCCTTTCCCCGATCCGCATGCCTTTTTCTCATAGCAACGAGGTGAGGTTTGCAAGACAACTGTGTAGCACTAGTTGTGATTCTGCCCCGCGTGAATGGGAATCACATGTAAGCATTTTATTGTGATATGTCCGCGCTACTCTTTATTCTTGCCTTATTTCTTAGCAACAGCCGACGTGCTTGATGCATTCACGAACACTAGAACATTAAATGAAATTCTTCCCTTTCTTTTCACACCTCATTCCCTCTCGTTCTTCAAAGAGGCTGCGCTGTTTTGATCACATTGGCTACCTAATGAAGTTTGGCACACGCAAGAAAGACATCTATGAATCATTTCCGCTCATCTGGCATAAATGACGACACTATATGACATACGAATGCTGGACCTTTCTTTTTTGCTCCTTGACTAATAATTACTTCTGGGTTATTTGAGACGTCATTGGTAAAGATACTGCGCCCAGCTACAATTGTCATTTCAAAAGTGCGGCGGCTGCGTGCGCTCTCAGTTTGTTCTTTTTAGGCGTGAATCGTTTGGTGTGCGCAAAGGTGTGTTACTTTGAAGCCAAGCATTATTCTCCTCTCGCGGGGGCTTGGTATGATTAAGTAAGCAAGTAAGTTTCTCGCCAAATAGACGAATGCGCGTTGACCGACAAAGTTGTGCCAGTAGGCGCATCTCTGTAGTGCTTGGGCGAAGAATAAATCGCAACATTGCCTCCTGTGGACATAATGTCCACTCATAAGTCTCTCTGTCTCTCTCTCTCTCAATATATATATATATATACTATTATTAAACATCTTCGGCTAGCATCATATATCACTTTCGTCATGGTTAGACAGAGCGCTAACACCTTTATAGGTGACGAGGCCATGGCGCTGGCCATACTGCGGTCACCCCACTAACTCAATAAAGCTTCACATGATATAGATTCCACCATTGCCCTGCAGCTGCCTGTCTTGCGCTCTGCGTACGTCGGCTGCATTTTGTCGGAAGTTGTTTGTGGGTCCCGGAGCAACACCTTTTACGAGTTGTGTGTGTGTTTTTTTACCTGCCACCCCACAGTCGTGACCGGCGCAGCGGCATCTCTGACCAGCGGCTGGCCGAACTCGAGACCCTGGCTGGGCTCAAGTCCCTGCGGCACCGGCTCAAGGGCATCACGTTCCCAGTTGCCTACGGACTCGTCGATCCCAACCAAATGTAAATGCCTGCATTGCGGCTTAACGTACATTTTAGCTTCAACTCTATCTCTCTGTATTTCCCGCTCTAGTTTGCCTTTCTTTTCTCACTTTGTTACGGTTCCCTGTAATTTGACGAAACAACAAGACACCGACCACAAAAGGTTTAGTAAAGTCGATGTTTTCGTTCCGCACGAGTGCCTTGTTCACAAATGAACTCATTTGTGAACAAGGCGCCCGTGTGGTAGCCGATAGGTAACTTTAGTAATTGCTTTGTTGTCGGTCTCTTGTATAATTTCCCCGTATTCCATTTCGATGCGACGTGATTGCGTCCCAGTCTCGATTTCATTCCTGTCATTTGCGTTCGGAAGAACATTTACACTTTCAGTTGTTCATTGTTACCGAATAAATTATGTGCATTCTTCACCCTTTATTGACCAGTGCTGCCTACAGAGAAGATACCCGAAAAAAAGTTTTCTTCCCGAGTATCAGTGTTGAGTACGAAGTTCATGGCTAAATGTATTTGGCCAGCACTGAATGACAGGCAGCAAGCGCCATTTGTTGGTTTAGAGCAGCAACACTAGACGAGGAAAAGTTTGGCACCGTGACTCACTGTCTTGCGAAAGCAAGGTCAGAGGAGACAGACCGATGCAAGATATTCAGGTGGAGTGCTGTCACATATGTGATCTGAAGCAAACGAAATGTACAGCTATGGTTCACATATGATGAGAGCGCTCTATACAAATTGAAAACTAAGCCATAGGTCACTTGGGAAGCCCCCTTCCAGTTTCCTGTCTGAGGTTCTCTCCCTATTGCTGAAACAATTTCCGACATTTTTTTTTGTTTTCTTGTTTTCGATTATGCTTATTCTCGATGTTATTTGCACATTTAGATATAAAATAAACATTCTCTCTTGGGTATGTATATGTCTCCTCGTTAAATGGTTAAGGAAATGAGTGCGCTTACACGGATAAATGTGGGACTTAGAAGAATGCTTCTCGCGTAAAAACATTGCCTCAGAGGGCCGAGTTTACCCGCCACTCAAGATAGCCATCAGTGTTTAAAAAAGATGATCACCGTGGTGATACCTGGTTGTGCCGTAGGCGCTTGATTTTAGGAAAGTCCCTTGTGTGGGACTTTCCTTGTAAAACAAGCATTCAAGCACGACCACGGTGTTTAAAATAGGCACCATTTGAAACTGTGAAAACCGGCTAGACAACTTCGTCGTGCTATACAGAACGCGAGAGCGTAGCACAGATCAACGGCGCAAACCGATTAGCCTTGTGCAATTTCATGAATGACATGTGAAGACAATACAGCGTCTGTGAGAAGTTTTGCGAACACTTATCAGATGTCACCAGGTGCGCTCCCAAAGCCTTGGGATGATAATGGTGGGCAGCTGAATCTACCTCCTACTCTTCCCGTTTTTGCATGTTCTCACTATATGATTTCATCTGTGCACTCCACCCCTCAAGCCGTGTCACCAATGTACTATCCCTACTTTATGCCATCGGTAATTTATTTTAAAACGAAATAATTCTTTTTTCAGCTGTGAAGCTTCCTTAATGAGAAACCCATGTAGCCTTTTCGGCAGCTTCCTGCTGCTCTCTGTTGAAAGACACCTTTTGCCTTTATTAAGTGTTTCGGCACTTTGGCGTTTTCGAACACGGTTCTTCCGTACAAACATTTGTGAAGGGTTGAAATCCGGGCCTGTTGGTACATACTTGAAGGAAAAAACCAGTCAAAAAACACAAAGGACAAGAGGAGAAACCAGTCGTTGTGGTGTGAAATTCTCCTCTTGTCCTTTGTGTTTTTTATTGGTTTTTTTCTTCAAGCGTTTGGTAGTCTTTCCTGTTTCTCTCAAAGCTCAATATACGTGTTAACAGATGTAGAGCTGTCACTAAAAGTGATGTGGATAGGAATATGAACAGCGAAGCTAACTGCGCAAGTTCTCAATGAAAGCAACTCACCACAAAAATTGCATCCTAGGGCAAGTGAACTATTTCTTTAGAAGGAAAGTAATTGTCCAGTGCTTTTCCATGGCTCTGAAGGTACACTAAGGTTCACACTTGAAAGAAATACTGATAAATAAAATCCCACTTAGGATCACAGCTAAAGGTGGTATGAAGTCTTGCAGAACATGAAAAGACTTGCTGGATGCCCTCTTTTGGCATACATGGCATAGTTAGTAGGAGAGCGCGCACACCCACAATATGCACAATAGAAAAGTACTGGACATTGGAGAAATCGCACTGTAAATTCTTTATTCCATAAAGCCACCACGAAATAGTCGTACCTTGTTCCTGAATGAGCATCTAACTTATAAAAAAATGAAAAAAACATTATGTTTCCATGCCTGTTCGTGTATGTCTAACGCATCATATCACATACATTTTCTGATGAACTTGAATAAAAGCTGCCGTCTCATTCATTTGCTTACCAGTTTGGTGTTATTTTCAAAGTTTGACCCTCTTCTACAGTCGTCACCGAAAGTCTGAAGTCAGTTGACGTCATAAAAATATTTTTTTCTACCGAGCCTAGGCATGGAAGCTAAAATTGGTAAAGCCTGTGTGTGCCTGTTATTAATGCGTTTCGATCAAAGCATTAGGAAAATTTCATGTTGCGAGGCTGTGCCACAAGAAATTTTAAATTCTAGATGGCGCCTTCGAGTTTAGCATACAACTACAACTTGTCTAAGAAGTCGACACTTCCAAATTCTCTGATACTTTCAGGATTTTACCGGAGTGCCTCTGCTAAATTGCCTGAGTGACAGAGGAGTTTGTCTTGAGTCAATACGGACTCGCACAATGTCGCCCGATGCTGTCACTCTCTAGTAACCATGGTTAAAAATAAAGAAGACCATGTATTGAACAGTAAGGAGTAGTGTTTATTTTATTAAAAAAGAAAACAGGAGGGAGGGGTTAGTAAAATGCACGGCAAATAAAATATCTTTAAAAAAAAACGGCAAAACCGATTGCAAATCGAGTCGAAGATTCTCAAATAAGAATAAATATGAGATGCATACAAAAGCAAATATTGTCGAATATGAGGTATTTCTATCACTTCATAGCATAGCATAGGTCATTGGTATGAGGGCCGAGCTTAGCCACAAGTGAGATTCTCTCTCAACAGCTGGTAAGTCAACCTCAACTGTCCTGACATACTCTCAGCCCGCACACAACACCTCAGTGTTGCGTTTCACGGCTTTAAATAGTTTATATTGGTGTAAATGAGGGACAGCTGCATCTCGACATCAGCCAACACTCTTTTTTTTTTTTAGCTCAAGCTCCTTGAAAGAAGCGGAGGCACGCTTCCTTTTCCGTTCATTGCTCAATGAGTCGGTCCTCTCTCTTCTCTTCCTCCTTCCGCCACGCGTTCGCCCCACGGACCATTTGAAGCAGCCTCTTGGTCAATTGTAATGTCAACGTCCGATATTTTGGATTGCCTAAGAGCCACGAAAACGTCCTAAAAATGGAGCAGTTCGAAAAAATGAATGCTTGCTTCTAGTGCCTTTAAGTGCTCGAATCACCATAGGCACATATTAAAATGTTTTGAAGGCATACCAGTACGCTTATTAGGCGCATGTAGCAGGAGATGGCGGGCGCACCCGTATATAATTAAGGAATACATACGGTGTCTCGTGACAAATGCCCCTTCCCGCACTTGTTATGCTTCACCGCAGTAGTTTTCCGTATGTTTCAGCGTCTATTTATGTACCAAGGCAAAGCTGACTTTCGGAAACCGGCATTATGTGGCGCGCTGTTCTATCCTAACTTCGAAGCCATTCGCGAGGACCACAAAGGCGGAATCGGTACTGTTGTTGACAGCGGCGAATTCTTTCAATGCAAAACACGGCACTGAAGGGTAATAAGCTTAATAGCAAACGTCGCAGCAGCTAGGCCTAGCGTTGCCGAAATGGTGGCTATGGATGCCAGCGGACCTGCGTACGAGAGCGCCGGTTAGAGACGGCGAAGTATTCAAAATGGCCGTGGTAGTCGCTTTGACTAATACCGTTTCGGACCGGCGGTGATGGCAAAAAAAAAAACAACAACTGGAAAATCGAAGGGCGAAGGGTTCTTGCGTTTGAAATTTCAGACGATCTTGCACATTGACTCTTTGGGGTACGTGGTAGTGCCGCGAAGCCGTCCGAATTATCGGGCGTCCTGAAAGACGGCCGTTGACACGCATTACACTGGCAACTCTTCCAGCCGACGACGCGGTGTCAAAGGCAATTCGTTACGATTTCTCTCTGTTATTCGAGCCAGCATTATCACGACTTTCATTCCCTTTCAATAAAACTGCAGTTTCTTTTCCCTGATAGAAGCACAAATTCCTTGAGTTTTCCCTGAGTATCTCCCGATGATTCAAAATCACTGAGAATTCCCGGCTTTCCCGGTTGGTTGCCCAGTGCGCAGCATACGTATACGGAATACACATGCTGCGCATTGGGCAACTGTAGTGAGGTCTTCAGCTTCGGGAGACAGAGAACTGTTGTTCACAAGTGACGTCAGCGCTCCTTCTTTTCTCCATGGTGTGCGCAGTGGCAAGAGGAAGCGTTCCTTCGACTCCCTGGAAGAGTCCCAGCAGGCGCAGCGGCCATCCCAGCACGGTGGCCAAGCGGGTGCCACCGACTCTTCTTCCTCGTCGTCCCTCTACCAAAACATTGTAGACGATGCGGCGCTCGAAGACTACCTGACCGGACTGCCCACACCCGACGTGACGGCGCAAAGGGTCCGGTCGCCAGACCAGCTCATCAGGATATAGAGCGGCTTCCTTCCTCTCTCGATCTCGCCCTTCCTTTAAGACACCCGCATCGACGCCTTTGTTCAATACTCGCTGTAAGACGAAAATGCCCCCGATTCGTCTATAGCCCTCATACGCTATTCGTTCAGGTGGTGGTGCTGGCGTCTACGCATCACAGTGGCTATTAAGTGAAGCGTAGAATCTATGTAAAAAAGAAGCAACGTTCACTGCTGAAAAGCCAGAAAAAAAAAGAACACCGAGTTGTTTTCTTATGTGAAAAAAAAATAAGACGAGGAAAATCAACGATACAGCCTTACTCCGCAAGCATATGTTGTAGTTGTCGAAATAACGAGTAAAAAAATAAAAAATAAAAAAAAGACGAGTGCGGTTCTAGCGAGAGCCGGAGGTGACGATGACCAATGAAAATGAAATGGGTCAAAGGTTAGCAAAGAATGGAACCTGGATATAGCAAGCAATGAGGGACTGCCGCGCTCAACACTTTTCCTCAGACGAAACAGTCCACCACGCTTCTTCTAGTGCTTTTTGTGCACGATGCACTCGCAGCGTCCAGTGTTTCCCTCTCTCTCTCTTTTTACCACTGCTGTGCTGAGGCTTCTCCTTTCTTTGTTTCCTTAACAATATGTTGGTTTGAAAGACATGTGTGACGCTTTATTGTGAGCGCCTTGGCAATTGTCGACGATGTGCCCAACACCAACTGTTTGTAGTGATGATAAATTGTTATGGCGCCAATGCATCGACAACCAACGCCACGCGAACTTCACTACAGGTGCGTAAAGAAAAAAAATACAGAAGATACATCTTGGATTATGAGTACGAAACTTTGGTAGAAGTGTTTTCCGATGAAGTTGAAACACTTGTGCACGCTGATTCCATGTAGAAATTGGGCTGTTTTACAATTCTTGAGAACGGAGAATGGGTTGAATGAAACGCAATTACAAACGACTACTTGTTCATGATTTTTACGCCGTAGACACCACGTTGTCTCGTGGGTTTTGGAGAAAGAGGTTTAAAGACGCCTTGGGGCATCTTGAGGTTGCCAGAAGATATCACACGCATTTCCTTATATTCCACCTACGGCAAGACAAACGCTCCAGTCTTGGTCAGCAAATTTCTTTCTTGTATTATAGTGTATTATTCACTCCTGCTAAAGCCCCAGCAGGGGCTGCAGTATGTGTAAATAAATAAATAAATAAATAAATAAATAAATAAATTAGTCTTGGTAAATTGAACAGGCTAAGCACAGAGTGGCTAACGACAATAATATATCGCTGATGCTTTGAATAAATGAGTAAATGCTGGAGGCGTTGCCGTGAGGAACACCGGCGGTGTTTCTCATACACCAGCAGGGTGAATAATTAGTGAATAGACGCGTAATTAAGCTTTCTAACGTCACGTACCGAATAAAGCAATAAGCTAAAGCACTTGCCCTTGAGCGCAAATCAAAATTTGTGCAAATACCACCAGTTAACATCTATGAAACGGTGCGCAATGTAAAAACAAAAAAGTTAATCCTCCTTCTCTATTTCTCCCGACACGTTTTCTACATCTTAGTTCACTGGAGTTAGAATTCTAAAGCGTTCAGTGCTGTCGGCTTCTGAACATTTCACGAGAGCTTCCCATAAAGCGCTCCAATCTGAAATCTCCTGCCTCCGTATTATAGAATGTTCTCTTTACATTACGGAAAATCTTTATAATATCCCCGCATACATGTTGTAGCCGAAACACGAACGTCCTTAATTCAGCTATGGAACGCTCGTTTTAGGGGGATGATAACCGCTCCGGAAGGCATAAGGTGCCCAGATCGGTGAATCCTGGCTGCAAGAGGTACACTCAAGGGATTCGGCTCAAACGTGGTCCAACTTCATTATTAATATTTCGTCATGATGTTTCTTGAAAATAAATTTGCTTTGTACTTTTTGCAAGAGCCGTGGCAGGGGCCGGATACAGTTGAGCACATACTTGCAGAAGATGGGAAATCATCGGTGCTCATTCACTGAAAAAAAACATCTGACACGAGGCCTACGAATGCGGACGTAATCCTAATGAGATGCATCCTATATAATGCGTGCAGGAATTAGAACGAACGTAGCTAGCGCGGGCACATCGTCGGCACGGGGCAAAACTGCAGATTGCATCACTGCGTCTTGTTGCTTTCTTTACGATCGCTTGCACTTAGCCCTCAACCGTTGGCTTGTGCTTTCTTATCAGGGCGGCTACGCGCGATGAACAACAACAAAAAAAGAAGCAAACAAATGGGGCACGCTTCTTAACGCTTACAAACCCGCAGTGCGATGTTTGTCAGACTGTCGTCGGCTATGATTGAGTAATTTATGCCGCTGCGTTACACGTCAACGTTTCTGTCTCAGACAACTGTACACCTATAATACGTGCGATGAGTGGTTCGAACATATGCTTTCCAATAAACCTCCCCGCCGCGAATCCTCAGTCGACTGTCATTGGGTCTTTGGTGAGAGATGCTTATGATGATGTCGTTGTGTTATGCTCTACATTGTGATGTCTTGAGATTATATTTATTGAAGATGTGTTGCGCAGATTGCGTGGATGTTGTGGAGCTGTTCATTTTGTAATTACCCGGGAATACCCTTTTAGCAGCTACGAGTTTCAATTGGTCACGTCAGCGCGCGACGTCGTAGATGACGGTACGATATTCGTTGTCGCTAGAAAATTCATTTCACTTCACCCAGCGGAGTGTTCTGTCCGATGTACTTATTCGCTTGACTCCCATTATGCTATTTATGAAATAAAAAGAATGATTTCATTGTATTATATACATTGCTTTGCCATTTCAGTGCAATTGTTTCTGTAGAGTGCCGCCCTCCTTTTCTGTCCTGCGCTGCATTTTGTAAATATAGGCGCATTTAGAGAGTTCTACTCAGTGTTTGTGCCGGTTAGGATCAGTGTTGCCAGAATAAAATGTACTGTTCGTCTGTTGAAGCAAACGTCTCAGTCTTTCTTTTCTTCCATGCCTCTGTTTTAACAATAATGCTGACTCAAAGAGAAACGACTCCACATTCACACGCGCAACAATGACTAAGTGAATTCACGGTAAAGTTGCAGACGGCAGAAATTCCTAGACATCACGCTAAAGCATGTGATTGATTTACAGTCACGCTGTCAGCGTTGCCGGTTAAGGTGTAAACCAAGGCAACAGACCGCAGCTCCATCAATTTCAAAGCGAAACTTCCTTTAACCAAATAAAGTTTCTTTAACCGAAGAAAGTTTCGCTTTGAAATGATGGAGCTGTAGCCTGTTGCCTTGAGTTTACACCTTGACCAGCCACGCCGACAGCCGTGAGCGTAAATCAATCACGCGCTTTAATATGATACGCGCGATTCGCGGATACGGCGCGGCTTCCCGGCTTCTGGATCGGCCGTCTCGCCGGACATATAAGTGGATATATATATATAGAAATGTTATTTCAAAGCACCCGTGAAGGGGCTTTCATAACCCTTGTACCCTGACCACTGCGTTGCACAAGAAAATAATAATACTTTCTGCATAATACTCGACCAATTAATTTCGGCTGGCAGACATCTATAACGAACACCAATTTCTTAAGCAGTGGGGAAATATACATTTGCCACATTCTTCTGTGGAAGACATATTTTATTTTTTTTAATTATAGGGTTTAACGTGCCAAAACCACTTTCTGATTATGAGGCACGCCGTAGTGGGGGACTCCGGAAATTTCGACCACCTGGGGTTCTTTAACGTGCACCTAAATCTAAGTACACTGGTGTTTTCGCATTTCGCCCCCATCGAAATGCGGCCGCCGTGGCCGGGATTCGATCCCGCGACCTCTTGCTCAGCAGCCTAACACCATAGCCACGGAGCAACCGCGGCGGGTCATATTTTATTTAGCCATTCAGAATGTGGAATGGTTTGTACTCGTTCTTGCACAATTATTTAGCATATGAGCTTGTCTCACTGCAATTCCTACATGAACCTCCCCCTCCCCTAACCAAGCTTGAATAAACCAAACTAAACCAGTCTTTCTATAGTACCAAATAGCTGACACCAGTCAGTATAGCTTAGCTTCACATAGACTCCGCCATGTGCATTGGATGTACATTTTTGTGACATGCATTATATACACATATACGAACTTCTGGCCGACAGCCAGGCTGGCGATTCCAGTAGGTGTGATGAAACCATTGAGCTCATGCTACGTGTATATCGTCGATTACTATCTTGTCGCTATATATTTAAAAATATTTCGTTGAAACTCCACTCCTTGTACAACCTGAAAAAAATCTTCAGTTCTATTTTAGCTGGAGTAAATTGAATATATCTTGAAAGAGAATTGAAGATCACGCACGACATATACAAAGCTACATATGACTTTCGTAAAATAATTTTTGTTGCTTCTTTTGCTTTCTTTATGGCCTGCATGGCAGCCGTACCAAAATGGCTTTGTCGTCATATCATTTAGCGGCAAGATTTTGCTGTGACGGCTTCCCTTCTCTTCAGCGTCAGCTTAACGCAATGATTGCCATTCAGGGCATTTTTTGCGTTATAATAAGGTTACTAAAATTGAAAAAAAAAGGAAATGAGAGACTTGGAGAAGCACTTGTAATACCCGTCAGAAAAATCATCTGGACGTTTACTTGAAAACCGCGTGATAAAGGGAACAGAGTAAACAGTTTCTCACGGTCCTTTGGATTTGCATCTTCCCATCACCTTCTGTCTGTCTGCCCCGAAAGTAACAGTACACTTAGGTGAAGAAACGCTATAAAGCTTTCTCGACGGTTAGAATTCGGGTAATTTGCATATTCTGGGTGCTTACATATGCAAAAAAAAAGAAGAAACCCGGCATACGTTTCTTTTCTTTTGGAAGGGGGGGTGGAGTGGGGCACGATTCTTTTTAGAAGCGCAGCGCGAATTCACAGGTTCTGTTTGATTTAAGCAAATTGAATGTTGTTTTTTTTTTGTTTCGCTACCGGAGCTCATCGATTTTCCTGTCGAGCTGTAAACGAATTGCTTCGAGGCTTACAAGCTAAATTTGGTCTCTCCCTTTCTGCGACGACGTTCATGGCAAGCTGGTAAATACGGCACTACAGCGACAAAAAACGTGTTCTTTCAGTTTCGTACTCTGCAGCTATAATATATTTTGTATTTTCTAGGAGACAAGCCTCAAACAGGAAGGGGCGACGCTTTTACGCAGAGCAACTACCATTGCAGGGATGTAAAAAGTGGCATTTTCACGAGCCTTGGAATGAACAGAACAAAAAACACTTTCATGTGGGTTCATCAAGTCTCTCTCTCTCTGTGACGTCATCCTGATACGCACTGTGTGTTCCTGTGCCACGGACACACACTGAGATAAGCGCTATGCTTTCATTTCCTATGACCAGTACTCACACAAGTCATGTGACCATTCTGGCTGTATATATTTTATGACGGAACATTAAAGGGGGTCATTCTTGGTCATGAGACCACGAGCGTCTGTCTGACTGTCTAACATGGTGTAAGAAGTGGCCATGTCAAAGCTGACTACGATGTAGCTGGGGCAGCGCTGCAACAACCCGTCAACAAGCGAACGAGCGCCTGCTTCCAGAAGAGCTAGTCCTCCCGGTGACAATTGTAATGCAACGCCTCACCATGGCGGGGATCAAGCCTCCTAGGCCCTTCGACTTCCAGAACGCTGCGGACTGGCCCGCCTGGATGGACGAATTTGACGACTACAGATTCGTATCCGGAATACGCGAGAAACCAGATGAAGTACAAGTGAGGACTCTTCTCTATACAATGGGCAGAAAGTAACGGGAGTTTCTTCGGTCGCTAAACGTCAAAGACGAAGAAATGGAGGACTTCAACCTCGTAAAGTCAAAATTTAAGGGCTATTTTGTCCATACCACGAACACAATGTACGAGAGTGCTCGCTTTAATCTACGCTGCCAACAACTGGGAGAAAGAGTAGGCCAGTTTGCAACCGAGCTTAACAGGCCAACAGACAGATGCGAGTTCAAATAAATGAAGGAATGCCTAATAAGAGACCGCTTCGCAGTAGGACTACGGGGCCAGCTTCTTTCGGAAGGACTACAGATGGATCCCAATCTCACGTTGAGCACTGCTTTGGCAAAAGCGCGTACAAGCGAAACGGTAAAGAAACAGCCAGCCGAGCTAAAAGAGCACTAGGGCACGATCCCAGAAGCTTGCCTCGCCGCAGTAGAGCCCGAGAAAATCTCTGGAAAGAGGAAAACGTTTGCACGCGGTCACAAGCCTGCTAATCGTGAAAAGTTCTGCAGTTTCATTGCCGGGCCATTTCATCGGAGAAGCAGTTGTCCAGTATAACGAAAAAGATGCAGGTTTTGCCGAAAGTTGGGCCACTTCGAAAAGGCGTGCCGAAAGAAGAGGCAAACAGACGGTCATCTTGACGACATTGCCGAGCCTGATAAATTTCTTGGTACGGTCGAACAATCGGAGAACACACCATCTGAGCACTTCGTCACAGTACTGATAAACCACGATAAGCATGAAAGTAGATACGGAAGCCGAAGTGACACTTGTCGGGGAAAATTTCCCTTTACTTCCGCGTTCTCTGGACAAAGCAGGTGATCTTAAAGGACCGAACAATGCAAGCATACGTACGATAGGAAAGTTTGACGCTTAAGTAGCTTGGAAAGACAGCTGTTCGAAGCAGACCATTTACGTCGTGCACAACTTGTGCACACCCTTGATGGGACCAGCAGCTATCAAAGCCCTATGAATAGTTCGTTTCCTAGATCACTTGGAAACTGCTGACGACATCGCAAGCAGGTATCCTAAGATATTTCAAGGCACGGGTTCCATATCTGGAGAACATACCATACATCTCATCCTGAATGCAGCACCGTACGCCCTGTCTGCACCCAGACGGGTTCCTATTCCCATGAAGGAAAATGTCAAACAAGAACTGGACAGGCTAGAACGAGAAGGAATGACACAAAAGGTCGAAGAACCAACAGAATGGTGCACTTCTATTGTACCCGTAATGAATCCGTCTGAAGCAGTAAGGATATGCGTCCACTTGACTCAACTGAACGAATTTGTCAGACGGGAGCGTCATCAGCTACCAACGGTAGAGCCAGTTATGGGAAGCTTCCAGGAAGCCAAGGTCTTTTCTAAACTGGACGAGAATTCTGTATTCTACCAGATAAAGCCTTCCGAAGGGTGTCAAAAGCTTACCACTTTCATGACGCCTTATGGGCGGTAGTGCTACCGCAGGTTGCAGTTCGGGATCGCATCCGCATAAGGAATTTTTCAGAGTTCTCGCATGTCAGTGAAGGGCTAGACGGCGTACTGAACTACATGATGACATTCTGTTGTACGGCAAGATTAAAGTGGAAATGACAACCGCCTTCGTACGTGCTCGACCGACTGGAACAGGAGTAACCCTTAATAAGGAAAAATGTTTCGCTGTTGAGCAAGCAGCATTCCTGCACATGATTCTTGATGCCAATTGTGTGCGCCCAGATTTTGAGAAGATTAGAGCAATCAAGGAGTTGCCTCGCACCCAGAACGTCGCTGAGCTTCATTCCTTATTAGGTATGATGAACCACCTCGCAAGGTTTCTTCCTGATGCTGCGTCTACATTTGCGCCTCTACACAGCCTCCTCAACAAAAACAGCGAGTGGTGTTGGGGAACTCAACAAGAGGAATATTTCGAGCACATCCAGACTACTCTCAGCTCGAAGAGATGCCTGGCAAGGTACAACTACATGTACTCGACAATAGTTTCGGCGGACGCGTCTTCGCAAGGGCTTGGCGCCATACTACACCAGGATCAGCCATCTGGCGAAAAACGCCCAGTAGCATATGCCTCCAGATTGCTCACAGAAACAGAGCAGAGGTATTCACAAATCGAAGAGGAAGCGTTGGCTTTGACCTGGGTAGCAGAACGCTTCGACGGATTTCTGAGAGGTCTCACGTTTTTATTTGAGACAGACCACAAGCTCCTCCTTCCACTACTGGGTAGTGATCCTCTCGATTCTCTTCCACCAAAAATCCAAAGGTTCATAATGCGTATTATGTTGTACTCGTTCACGCTCACACACGTCCCGGGTAAAACAAACCATCACTACAGCGGACACTCTTTCTTGAGCCAGAATGATCAACACGGGACTGCTTATTGGGAGACTGTCTCAAGCTGACGTCTGAGCTCATGTGAATGGAGTCGTCCGATATGCGCTCTCAGATGACATGCTCAACTGCATACACTCAGAGCAGGCAATGGACACCGAGTGCGCATCGTTGCTCGAAGCTTGCATGTAAGGTTGGCCCACAAAGGACCGGCTACCGCAAGTTCCCAGACCGTTCTGGATGCATCGTGGTAACATCACGGTTTGCAAGCAATTGCTTCTAAAGGGCCCCAGACTAGTAATCACAAGAGCTCTGCGGAAAGAAATGCTTGAAAGAATCCACGAAGGCCATCAAGGCATTGCCCGCAGCCACGCAAACGCTAAGTAATCAGTCTGGTGGCCAGGAATTAGCCAGGAAATTGCAACATCCGTAGCCAACTGCCAAGCTTGTGCCGCAGAGCGCATCTAATTTTCGGAACCGATGATCCCATCTGAAACAACGGAGCTTCCATGGCAGAAAATCGGCATTGAGTTATTTGAGATGACAGGAACTGTATATCTTGTTGCTGTCGACTACCACACCAGGTATCATGAGCTGGCCCTACTGCATCACGGAACATCGTCACAGGTGGTCATCCAGCATCTGAAAAGCATCTTCGCCAGGCACAGGATCCCGAAAATGGTAATATCAGACGATGGACCACCGTTTATCCCATTTGCTATCATCGATTTTGCAAGAAAATACGGCTTCAAGCATGTCACAACGAGCCCGCGTTACCGACATGCTAACGGGTAAGCTGAGTGCATGATAGGAACTCTCAAAAGACTACTGAAGAGAGCGGCGGACGCCAACATTACCTTGTTGAATTATAGAAACACACCGGGCCCATCCAGCGCCACCCCTAATGAGCCGTTGCTTACGCTCACGAGTGCCATGCATGCCATTCGTGTTAAAACCGCGACTGGTAACCGTTCCTTGGAAAACGCAGGATGTAAAATACAGACAGAAACAACAGATTTTGACCGACGTCATGCCGCGAAACCTCTTCCCAGTTTATCCGCAGGCAACCAAGTATGGCTGAGAGACAGATGCGTCTAGGGCACAGTCCTCCATCCTACCTCAACACCAAGATCCTACTGGGTCCAGACTGCAGGGAAGACCATACCCAGAAACAGACGCAATCTGTTCCTGCTCCGCAACGGAAGAGAAACCTGTCCCGTCTCGGCTGAATAGCCTCAACAAAGCAGCCTGCCAACGGAAACGACCTACAACGAGGACATCGCGGCTACGCAATCGTCCGACACTCAAGAGACCCTTCCAAAGACGAAAGTTTGAGACCAGAGCAAAGAACGACGCGATATGGGTGCGTCATACGTATTGATGACTGATTTGTAGAGTGGTTTTCTTTCTTGGTAGGTACACAGTGCTTGTAAAATGGGGAAGATGTGGCGTGATCCTGATACGCACTGTGTGTGCCTGTGCCACAGAACACACGGTGAGATAAGCGCTATGCTTTCATTTCCTTTGACCAGTTCTCACACAAGTCATGTGACCATTCTGGCTGTATATACCTTTACGACGCAGCATTCTAGGGGATCATTCTTGGTCATGAGACGACGAGCGTCTGTATGCCTGTCAAGAGTGACAACTCGCAAAAGAGTGATAATGCTCACGAAACACTTCAAAGAAGAATATGGCAATTGGTTGCTTGAATAAATGAGTTATTTCTGAAAATAAGTACACAAATAAAGAAAAAATATACAAATAAGGTTAGAAAGCGGGCACTAATAGTGTACTCGACAAGTTCTTTCACTTCTTCACTGCAGTGCTAACAGGTTCGTTTAAAAGTTCATTGAAGGTACGTTGCAGAAATACACGCCTTCTAGTAGACACAAATATTTTTTATCGCCCATGGCAGCCCTTTATGCCAGCAGCTAAGTTCACTGCCTTCTTAGAACCTTCCGTAGCGCTTCCGGGACTCTCTGAAGTGACCAGTTGTATCTGCTATGTAGGTGGGACAACAACAAAGCAGTGATCATACACGCGGCGGTAGTCGAATTCCAGGACAAGGCTTGCAGCAAGGAACAAGTCATCATGCTGCGTTGTAGATGAGACGGTGGTCCTTCAGGGAGCTCCAAAAAAATTTCATTCATCCTGTACAACCTGATCGCGAAAGGGTTGATCGATCCAAAAACGGATATGTCATCTATAGTAGCACAACAATGTTACAAGATGCCTTGTTGTTGGACGAAAAGCCACCATCAACAACTTAGTGAAAACAATTCCGACAGCAGCCCGAAATCAAAAGCTGCGAAATCTACGAAATCAAAAGCTGAAAAAAAAAATGCGGAGGTGGATAAAAATGATGCTTTCATTTAGTTGTCTTACTTCCATGCACGTGCCACCTGTACGAATGCCACAATGCGCATATAACTATTCAGATCGGCATAATGCCTCCAGCGTACAATTTACTATGCTCTTTTCATTGCACTGCCGCAATTCAGTGGCTTATTTTGCCTCCCTGAAAACCACTGAGACACAGTATTTATTTCTCGCACTCACTTGTAAGCCTGACTGCCAATTTTACTGACCGCCAATTTTACTGTATGCAGATGTCTTTACTCGCCATCAATTGACGTTGCTTTAGGGAAATTTAAGACTTTCTGTTTATACATCACATTATTGTGTTTTGTTTGCGCTAGCAGAACGCATAATTTACTTGCGCAGGCGTCCAGTCCCACTGCTGGCTTCATGCAGTCAAAAACCTTCCATTGAAACGATTCTACTACAGTACACGTCACCGGGTCGGCCTAGGCTTTGAATAACTTTATCGTGAGTGAGTAGATGATGCGGATGTACAAGCGACGTACAAGCCGTGCACGTGTGTAGTTCCGCTTTTTGTTGTTGGTACTAATCTATATTGCCCTACTATCAACTAGCAACGTATACACACCTGCTGTGAAACGCAGAACTTTTACGCAGAGGTTGCGCTCTCCGGAACTTGACGCAACGACGGTGAGCGCAAAGGAGCTTCAAAACAGCAGCTGCACTCTCTTAATTGAGGAAATTGGGTGCAGTAATGACCCGCAGCTGTAGAAATCAGCTACAGGTTTTTAGTTACCAAGCGAGAGGTCGGTACAGTTCAACTTGGCTTCATTCTTAGGAGGGCGCCATGCCGAAACATTTACAGTCAAACACCTCCACAACGAAATGCCTTGTATAACGAAGGATTGATTAGGTCATGGCTGTATTCCTATCTTTTATGCGGATTGTATATACCGTTAAAGTGAATTTGCCTGTGCAAGGAAGAAGAAATTCCGGCATCCTTGGCGGCTGATTTGTTTCTTTGAGACAAGCTCTCCGTGAAACAGCATACGAGGCAGCTGTAACGATGCCACATAGCTATAGTGTTACTGTGCTGCCACACTGCTCCAGCAACCATCCAACTGGTATGATGGCTTAACATGTATGCTCTCTAGTCGTAACTGATGAACGACGGCGTCATCAAAGCAACCTAGGTCGGAAAGGACGCGAATCATTGAAGACACCATCGAACCAAAATATCTGACCGCCAGCGATTCGATAGCAACATTCGACCGTCTCAATTTTTACCTTTCTTCGCATACGCTTTTAGCAGCAAAGCATGCCATGAACCTCCGTTAAATAAAGGCAGCTGCAATCGCATATTCCGTCAAACGAAGTGTGCACAAGAAATTCGGCACTCATTTCACTAAGCTCTTCTTCAATTTTTTGCTAAATAAATATTTTCTCGAGTTGGACGCGCTGGAATGGTCTGCGACTTTTATAACAAGTTTACCTGCATAACGAAGAATTTGGAAGGTCCCAAGTGCTTCGTTATAATAGCGTTGGCTGTATACGGAAATTGCTGTGCCTTTGAAGCAGGAAACTGACAGGTATTTTTGAAGTCGACAACGCAGTACATAACAGCACGGTGTTAGCAAACGCATATTACCATAGGATTAAGGGTTATAGTGGTACAGAACGAAGCCGTGCCCTAGTCAGTAGGGACGAAACCATTCCATATTATAAGCCCTACATTAGTTTTACTTCTTGTTGATACAGCCACCACCGACGTAAATACAGGAATCAACCGAGTAGGAATTAGACGATCTACTGAAGGAAGCTTTTGGAATCCAAGCATATACTGGGGAGACGATCAAAAGACCAACCTTCAAACGTTTACTAATTGTCGCATCCCTTCCCCTTGGAGAATGTAGAATTTAAACGATGCATATTTTCAAAGAATCATAATTAATAAAGGAAACGTTTCTTCTGCTCCGTTCTCCCAGAGAGTGCGTCCTTTCACTGGCGAAGGGAGAAATTTCAGTTTTTTCGTGACATTTATATATTAACCCGCGACAAAAACCAAGCTCATCTAGGTACTCTTCTACCTTTCTGAGAGTACCTGAGGTACCCTTCTAGGTACTCTCAGCTCTCAAGCACTGGCGCCAGCGTAAGCGGGCAGCCCAGGAGCAGTCCGTCTCCAAGAGCGCACCTTTTCGCGAAACGGAAAACGATGCGGCATTCGTTAACGCAAGGGAAAGACGCGGAATGCAAGACTACAGCTGCAGCCGGCCGAAGAGCACAAATCGCACTCTCGGCCTGTCTACCCCGGATCTCATTAATTCAGCGACAAACCCTTCTCGGGCACTGCGACGGCTTGCCGAACCTCGTGACCCCATAGCTCGTGGTACGCGGAAGCGCGACAAAGAGAAACGCAAGAGGGGTAGAACTATCTCCAGACGGAGAACGTAGGGGAGGACGCAACCACTCCGGCTGCGATATACACACAGGCAGATCGCATAACCCTGTCGGCGGAACAGGCGCGCGACACGCGCCAAACCTCCGGCGAACGCCGGCAAATCGGATTTGCGCCGCCGAGCGTGCTGAATTCGCGAAGGCCAAGCGGGCGCTCTCATCACGAGCCGCAGGCAATGAGCGTCTCCATCGCCACTCGCTGCGAAAGACGAAGAGAACCGCGACCTGCAACTCGATGTGCCCGAATCGCGTGGTACAGCATGCAGGGAGTTCAAGCAAACACGCGAAGAATACACGGTGCGCTTCTGTGCAGAGTTTCACGCGCTCGAACAAATTAGCGCCGAGTAAAAATATGCACCAAAGAGATCACTCTGAGGGAGCATAGCTTGAGCGTTGACTTCTGTTCTGCCGCATAGCAATAGATATACTGTTTACTGTTCGATCTTGCTGGCGGACAGGATGGAAAAATCTGTCCGATTGGGCAAACCCCCCCCCCCCCAAAAAAAAAAGATTACTCGTGACATTCTGCTGGTGTCACATCTCAGGTTTTTTTTCGGCATAACTAACAGGTGGGAAACAGCATAAAATAAAGGGGCGTTATAACGTACTTTTCTATTCAAACTTTATAACAAACTTTTCTATTCCCATTCTGCAGTCAGCCCTCCTTCATTGGTCAAAATCTTTTTGGCACCACCCCCAAGTCACCTGATTGTGACGCGACGTCACGAAAACCGCGATAGCCCCCCTTCTGATATGACGTGTACACACTGATTATGCATGATTGGACCAAGCAAAAAAAAACCTTTCTGATTCGATGCCTTTCCTCGGCTATTGGTAAAAAGATTTAGGGCGGCAAGCACTTAACCTGTGTGTCATGCGACGTCACAAAACCGCGAAAACTCACAGCGTCAAAGTGACGTGTAAGCGTTAAAGATGCGTTAATATGCCAAACAAAACTTTTCTTTTCTGAACAGACGCAGGCTACCCCGCTCCCAAAAGAACAAAAGATGGCCGCCGCCGATCGCTCATGAACTGGCTACTCGCAGCTACCGGAGACCATGGGTTTATTTGCGTACAATAATAATACTTTTTGCGTGGCTGTGTAACGTTTTCGAGCACTTTCGGCACGTTTACGACCTCACTCTGCCGACTCTCCTTTGCTGAGGATCAGTTTTAGCAGCATTCTCAACCTTCCATTGCATGCCGCTGCGATATTCTACCAGCCACGGCAAGCTAAGTAAGGGACAGCGGACAAATCGCAAATGCTGACACCACCCTGTTCATCCGGTTATCGATTTTCAAGGCACTGGCTTGGTCCCATAGAAATCCTCTTTCCTTGAGCATGCTCCTCGCCTCTTGTCAGCCAATTAGATAAGACAAGCTGTTCAGTGTAGGCAATGTTATTCGCTTTTAAAGTACACAAAAGTGGCCTACTATAAAGGAGAAGAACCTTTGATTGATCACTTCAGACAATCCTGTGGGTCCCCGCCCGGTGTTTGTGTCCACGGTTACATAAATTCGACGTCAGGAGATTCGAATAAAACATTTTGGAATAGTTTTACTTTATAGCCCGGTGTTTGTGTCCACGGTTACACAAATCTGACGTCAGGAGATTCGAATAAAACATTTTGGAATAGTTTTACTTTATATATAGTGCCACATGTTAGCATGTTCAGTAACGAAGCCGATCATTTTTACTATTTCCAGTTATTGCAGGTACGATGCCAATGCGCGAAAAGTTTCAATTAGCGAGGTGTATTGTAGCCTCTCGAAGACTCAATTTATGTCTTCCATGAATCGCACTTAAACTTTCTACCCGTTGAACAGTGCTAGCGTTAAACTATCTAGCGTTAGTTAAACTATGCTAGCGTACACTTAGGGCTTCGTTTGTGCAGTAACCTGGAGTGGAAAAGCCGTATCGACACCATCCTCACATCTACTAACCGCTCCTTGGCCTCATCAAACGTAATCTGAAGGAGGATTCGACGTACATGAAGAAACTGGCCTACACTAGCTACATTATTTGGCCCAACAGTTGAGTATGCGTGACCTCTTTGTGGCACCCAGTCCATGAATACCATATTCATGATATTAAAGCCCTGCAAAATCGTTCTGCTAAATTTATATTTTCAGTTTATTCACGAAGCACCAGCGTTAAACTCATAAAATACCATGCCCAACTTGAAAACATATTTCGTTACACGCTATCACGTCCTCATTCTCTTTCATAAACCTTATCGCCACCCATGACTTCACGGCCATTTTTTTTCACTCCGAGTCTGCTGCACCCCTTGTCGTGATGATCCTTTCAAAAAGGAAATTAGGAGGACCCTTAAGCTTCAGCTTTAAGTGTGTAACGCGATAGCATTCAAAGATCCCTGACTGCATCTCACGCTTCCCGGTAACTGAAGCGTATGTAACTCTAATGTTTGCCGGGAAACGCTGGCCTCGAACGCTATGCACGAATGCGGGCTCTGTGGTAGAAACGCGGCCTCTTGCGAGGGCCGCGACGCGGTGGAGGCGAGCGCCAGTTGGAGATATTGCAAGGAACCAGGCGCGCCACTCCTTCGCCTCCCAGACACCCGCGCACGGCTGCGCGAAATTGACGAATGCCGCGGCCGGTCTGTGAATTGTAGAAACACTGGAAAAGGGTTTTTTTAGGTTCCACATAGCAGAATTCGAGAGATATTATATGTGTAGGTCGTGTGCAAGTCATAAGAATTTCTTGGTATTGAAGAATGCAAAATTTGTTGGTTTTTTCGTCGGAAATCAGGAAGTACTGAGTGGTACACGAATTCAACCTGTTCAAACAGTCTTGTTGACTAACGTTTACCCGCCCTGATATGTAGACTTCACTTGGCAACATAGCCGTGACACATGATGAAACCTCCTGTACACCTCTTTTTGAGCACAGCTTCTAGTCAGAAACAAAAATGACTGCGCAAATATTAAATAAAACTAGAAGTATTAGGCAGCACTTCGCGCAAAAGCAATTTATTTCAGAAATACTGCCATCTGGGGCACGACACCTTAGGCAGGAGTCAGCGATACGACAAGAAAACAGACTGGCAAATGAATACGCGGAGCTACGGCATATTCGCCATTTGTGTACAACAGCTAAAAAAAATGCGTACAGCTTCAAATCGCTCACCTCGTTTTGCTTTGTTGGCTTCAAGCGACAAAGACGGCGAACTTTAGCAAGTTTCTCGTTTGCGTGGCGCAAGCAATTTGTATATTCTTTTTCCCTTCCGGAACAACTCTGCCACACTTTCGCTTTAACAAGGTTCGTCACTGCAATAAGCATATCGCTCTTGGTTATACTTTTTGAAGAGAAAAGAGATAATGATTGTCATATCTACGCTAACTTATTATCAGCAGTCTGAACCCATGCAGATAAAAAATAACGCTGTCGCGTTAAAACAACTGGCACATCTCCACGAAGTCCTCAACTTCAGCAGCGCCAAGTGGGGAGGCTCATACGTAGGAGCACCGGTTTCCGAGATTCATGGCGCTACCGAGCGGGCAAGTGAACGCGTCGGCGAAGTACGAAGAGCTCTTGAGCGGTATGTTGCACAACGTGTCTCTGGGCATGACGCTGCCCCCGCACTGAATGAGGCAGAAGGCGATGAAGAAGAGCATGTCTTCCGAGTAGTCCTCGAGACCAGGCAGCCGTCGATCCTGCAGGTACACCTCGGAGCGATAGGCTGACCACAGCGCCACGTGGCCGCCGTACAGCAAGAAGGCCTCCTCCATGTTTTCGACCGTGTCCACCTGGGATCGCCGGCGTGAAAGGTTGAAATTCATAAGTTGCAGTGGGAATTATTCAATGATTCGACGTGCGAAACAACCGAATGCTAATCCCAGGAGAGAAAAGAATGTTGCATTCTTTCCTCGATTAACTTCTCGCGTCATGTTGACGTGAAATGAAAAATCCCGATGACATGTTTGAGTGATATATATATATATATATATATATATATATATATATATATATATATATATATATATATATATATATATATATATATATATATATATATATCCGAATGCTTGATCGGCTTGTATTTGTTTGCTTACTTGCTGTTTAAAAAGATTATTAAGAGCTCAAAGGGCATTCTACCCATTGTGCGGACACCGGGACTGGGCATAGAGACTACATCGAGCGATCAAGCTCTTGATTTTGCGTGATAGATATTGCATTCACTACCGCAAAGCGTATTCTTGGGTAGGCATCTCGCTCGTTGAGTGGTTACGAAATAATGTGTCCTAGCAGAAAAGGTCCCTACCACATCAGCTTCCAGTGAATTCAACTGCATAGTTAGGTTAACTGAATGAATACTGCCTTTGTACTGCGATACAAGTGCCCGTTAGAGAGTTAAAAGTGGTCGTAATGCTTCCGTAGTGCCACATAAAGGCGTTTCTATGGACGTATAAGAGGAGCTCCTGAGCTTGCCTAATGTGGGCTGATTTTCTGACTTATTATTCATCCGTTTACTGATCGTCACACTCCGTTCTTTTAACAGATTTGGCTAGAGGAACAGTTGGAAGTACATTCGAACACGTGTGCTTTGTGCTTAAGACGCGACACGTTCACTTTGAACGACACGTCCACAAAAAACGGCTGAAAAAGGCGCGTTCGGCCACCCTAACTACTTAATCGGATGAACTGCAGGTGTGTGTTCATGGTACCCACTTTAAATCAATCGTCTACCACATACTACGGCGTGGATTCCCTAATCTAGGAAGCGGAGGCAAACCTATGCCAACATCTTATTTCAATACAAAGAGATTTTCACTGAACCGCAAGCGTAAAGCAATTGTATCGATGGGGAAGAGCTAAGTAGTAGCTGAAGTTACTCATACCGATCTGCGAGTGGAATGGTGGAGAAACAAAAGCATTAGATGCACCCAACTCGTGAAACGGAATAAAACATGTGCTCCACGTTTGTCGCGAAAATCTGTTGTTCGTTTTGTTTGGAACACCTAATTCATTTCGATTTGACTGACATCTTCAATAAATAAATAACAACAGGGCACTGTGCCTAACATTACCCCAGGAGCAAGCACCTATCATAAAGGCTAATTTTCAGGACTAAATGCAGCAGCTTTCGTTAATCACCCTGCCCCTTTTACAGCTGTGCAATGAGCCAGAAGCTGAGAACCCGAAATATAAACGCACCCCTAAATTTACCGCTTTGCCACATACCCGCGATTCCAGCGCCGACAGGGTTGTACTTATTTGTATGGTAATTACTGAGGAATCAACGCTTCTTGCAACACTTAATTTTTTTTACCGCCTAAACAACCAACTCCTAAGTCAAGTGCATACATAAGACCACATTGGCGATGCCGGCGCTCGTCCTGCTCGGACGCGTGTTTCCGTAGCTCAGGGTTTACCCGTTTGTTGGTTCTTTTCCTCGCTACTGCAACGCTAATGTTTATGGACCTCTTTGGAAGTTCATAATCAATACTTGCGCCTATGTTAAAGGTTCGTCGGCATCTACACCTTCCTGCTGCGGCGTGATGCCGTGGTGCTCCGCGTCGGGATGCTGTCGTGGTCGTTCGACAGCACAGCCAGTGCTTCTTCCAAAAATACTTGAGTTATTAACACCAAACAAAAGGAAGCCACAACTGTGATAACAAACTGCAAAGTTTAAACGACTAAGAAACAGTAAAAGTGACACACATGAGCTACGCCAAACAAAATATAGATAAAAAAAGAGGACAGAAACAAATCCTCGCTGTAGGGAGGGCGTTCGATGGGCGTACCTTGAAGATGGAGCGTTCGATGCATGTTCGTGCACTGTTGAGCTTCTCCCGGTGCGTCGGGCTAAGGTCGTCACGCGTTTCGTAGAAGGCCTCGAAGAGCGCCTCGGAGACAAGCGATCCAATGGCTCCGTACCGGAGGCCCGAGCTGGTCTGTTCGTCGTAGATAGGAAGCGTGACCGCAATGGGCGACACCACGACCGAGCGGCACGCGTGGTCGTAGAAACGGTAGTAGTTGACCCGGTCCAGCTTAGGCGCGTAGCAACCACCGATCCGTAACGTGCGCCTGAAATGTATGGTCTTGCTGAGCCAGTTTGCGGAGCAGTCCAGGCAGTGCCGCACAGAAACTAACAAGTGCAATCGCTGTATCTTGTGGGCAGGGAGAGCTCTAGTCCTTTTGCTCAAGACGCCGGCCGCGACGCTCGGCCAGTACAGAACCTGCTGTGTGTGAGCTCACCAAAGTAGTCGCGCAATAATGTTATATAGACGAAGACTTGCAGTGCCTTAACGCGAATATAAATGGATAGACCTATATAGAAAACCCGATGAGATGCGTCGTTGATGTCAACTGACAATAACACCACCCGGTGCAGGAGGCTGCAAAGCCAAAGGCTTGACTAAGCTGATTGCGATTGTAGCACACGATGTCTGTCCTTGCAAGGGTTTTCGTACCGAAGGCGTTGGTGGGCCATTGCTCATAATGTTATGGAGTTAAAGTTGTTCTGGTGCATAGGGCATGGGAAGCGAAGATTTTGTTTTTCTGGAGTTCTCCTGGACTAGGTTTTAACCCGGCGACTGCTAGTTCCAGTTGCGCTTGACTAAACGACATGAAGTGCACAAGAAAGGTTCCTTTACATGCAGCGAGTTGCCAGAGCCGCTATTCATAACGACTTACAGTAAGAATGCTAGGACACCCTATGCCGAAAGCAGACATGCTAGTGAGAAGAACGAACCTTCGCTAGATCACTACGATGTTACTATGGGTCTTCCAGTGAAATTAAGATTTCTTAGTGTTTAGCACGGACGATGCTCGATCTAACAACAGGAATAGTCACGTTGTTGATTGAGCTGGCATGTATTCATTTATCAATAAAATTATCCAGCGTTAAGAATCCATTAAGTTTGGCTATTCTGTGGGAAAAAAATAAAACTTAAGTTAGAGAGTTCGTGCTCCTAACTCAAAACACTGAAGCAGAAAAGCCTTTGATAGATTTGCCACCATAAATTTGCAACAGACCGAACACGACTCCTTTAAAGCAAACAGTGGAGATGGATTCAACAAGCTCAAAACCATCGTTTCTTGAAATTTTCGAGATAATTATGGGTTTCTTCAATTGCTGATAACATATGGCAGCGCGTTCCACAAACGCTGGTAACTGAAGTGATCGGAAAAATACAAGTGTCACCTACACTCTCAGTGAAGGGGTGGATGACGTGTTACGTAAAAGCGATAAGTCTTCAGTTTAGCGTAAGCCAACGCATAGAAACGGGCCTTTAAGCGATAACACGCGTTACATCATGGGACAGCTGTAAGGAGGAATCGCTGTAAGGGAAAAAGCTGCATAAAAATAATCAATATTAAGGCGTCTAAGAGATGGAAGAACGAACTTCAATTCGGTAGACGTGGCCATTTTTTTAGCAAGCAACACTAATGCGATTCAGCTCTCGTTGTGACATCTCGTAACACTCTGAGTGGTCTCAGTGATGTCCATTTAAATCGATGCTAACGCCGACAAATTTCAAGAAGCTGGTGCAACTGCGAGAGCAGGCTCAATATTGACGGACACAGAAGTGCGATATGCAGCGGCGAGCAGCTACGTGTTCTGTATCAGGCGGGCGAAAATGCGCGTGCTGCTTGATATCATAGCTACCATAGCCCAGGGAACCAGTGTCTACTTGGTAAATTTATTTTTTGCCCTTACTGTAAGCTTAGTATCTCGTTGACTTCGAACATCGCATTGTTGCCAGGGAGCAGGTGACGAATCTCAGCAAACTAGCAGTATGTGCTTGCTTAACTACGGTGGATGTGACTACGCGAAGCGATTATTTTACAGCGGAGCTCTATATCTCTACCGTCCAAACAAATTTTAGCGTCGTTGTTGGCATGGTAAGCAAGAAACTCCCCATACATGGGCCGATCCCGAAGGTAGTGCAATCACGGCCCGACCAGCGGAGGAGGTGAAGCAGCTGTTAAGCACTCCTCTACGTGGGCCGATACCGAAGATAGCTCTATGCCGGGCCCACCCACGGTGGAAGTGAAGCAGGCGTTAAGCACTCGCCAAACGTGGGCCGATCCCGAAGATAGTGCAATGTCGGGCTGACCCATGGTGGAAGTAAAGCAGGCGCTAAGCACTCCCCATAGGTGGGCCAATCCTGATGATAGTTTAATGCCGGGCCGACCCGCGGCGGAGGTGCAGTTCGCCATTAAGGGGCCCACATGCACAATTTTGCTGGTCATCTTTCTTCACAGAGTGGAAGGGCACTCAACTTCTTTACGTTTTTTTTTCTTGTTTTTGTTTACTTCAAGTCAAGTAACGCCTGTGATTCCTCTATTGCTTTGCGAGTGACAAATTATTGAATTTTTGATGTACGAACTTTGCTGAATGCCTGCATTTTGTGGCGCCGTATGTGGGCGCGTACTAACGCGTACTAGAGTGCCAAAACTCACTAGTATGACAGGCAATAGCGGAACGTGATTTCACACCACAGGCGTTGCATGATGCATCGTAGGCCTAGATACAAGTGTCTTAGTGGATTTTTTGTATATCTGGTTCATTTTTTGCACAATATCGAAATTCCTTCTTTTCCGTCTCATCCAAAAATGAAAGAATGAACGAAAAACAAGAGACTCAACCTTCTTTTAGGTACTCTAACCAGGAAACTTAATTAAGGGGCAACTACGGCGACTTTTGCATGCCCATTTATGTTAATAAAATTGTGAATATACGTTCTCTTTCTCTTTCTCTTTTTCTGTCCTCCACAGTATGGTTGTAATCCTTTAACTTTCGTGAAAATGAATTTCAGAGATTGGTTGCCTTCCCGACTCATGATTTTTACTGGCTACCTTTGTTTGTGACGTCAGAGACTAGACCGCCACTACCGCTGAAACCATCGCTGAAATCACCGCTGTCCACACTCTCAGGCGAACTACACCCTTTGGTGTTTATCTCTGCCACGCAACGATAATCGTCATCTGCCTTGCTTGCGTTTCCTTTCTTGAAAACGCCGCGCCCTCTACTTTCCTGTCGGGAATGCTATGTCATGCTGATAACGCTCATGCCGTTCGTTGCTGGGTTGTACCGGGCTCGCCGCGTTAAAGAAAGGAAATGCGGACAAGACAGATGACGATTATTGTAGTGTGGCAAAAGGGTGTAATTGTGCTCAAGAGTGCAGTTCGGAAAGTCAATAAGAGCTCCCTCTCTCGTCAGGAGAAATCATCAGGTTCGCTTCTTCGGCTTTAGTGCCATGTGTGCTGCTTGTGTATCATGCGTTCTGCGTGTTTACGTTATGGTAGTAAAGGATCTGACACCACGGACTCATCGTGACGTCACACGAAGGAGCGACCCGTTTTGGTTTTGGCATCTCGCTTATTGGTTATTTGAAATTATTGATGAATTTCTAGGCAAACTGAGCTACCCTACTGGTGACAGCACTGTCAGTCTCATATGAAAATCACAATATGCTCATATGGTTAAAAAATACCGGCATTGCACTTTAAGCATTCCACGCAAAATAGCAATGCTCAAATGGGGGGCTACATCTCCACAAGCGATCGCGTGCTTCGGTTCATGTCGTGCTGTTTCACGCATCCAAGCTGTGCTTTGACATAAGGCAACAGCTTTTAAATAAATAAACAGGCCGCCATGCGCAGAGTAGGGATATCTGTTTCGATGAGCCAGGGCTCATACCTTTCATAGAAGACAAGGGCGAAAGTTGTAGCGCGATCATGTGCTTTCAAAAGGATGGTTTCCAATTGGTTCCTTCGGGCGAGCGTACGTTGTTCACAGCGGGCAAGTCTCCACCTTATAGATACAGTTGTTGTGTGACAACCTAACACCGCCCCCCCACCCCCTCCAACACGCGGTGGCACAAAACCTGTCTCATTGAACTATAAATTATGCCCTTTCTGCTTGCCAGAATTATGATATGATTATGAGGCACGGCATAGTGGGCGCATCCCAATTTGTCTCGCCGACCTGAAGTTCTTGAACGCGCATCACTTGTACGGTAGACGGCCGTTCTTGCATTCCGCCCCGAAGGAAATGCAGACGCGCAGCGGCAGCGATTTCATCCCTTGCACTTGGGCTTAGTAGCGAAATGCCAAAGGAACTACGCCACCACGGCAGGTACAAAGGAGCCAAAGCTAATTGTAGCGACCGCTACGGTTTGTACCATGCTTACGCTGGGCGCTCCGCGAAGCCTTTGTACTATCTGCACATACGTACTCACAGGCCAACACATTTCTCTAATGATTACCTGCGATAATATAAAGAAAATAAAAAAAACAGGGTTCAAGTATTTCTGGCACTATGCACTCGATTTCTTTCTACTAATTTTCTCCCTTATCACTCAATACTTTTCCTAAATGTGCTCGCCTGAACGACATGATCTGCCGGTAGTTGGCGAGCACGGAGTCGCTCATTTTCGGCAAGGCGTCCGCGGCGGCTTGCTCGAGATCGGCGACGCTCGCAAAACGGCCGTTGTCGCCGAACAGATGAGGTCGCGTGGTGAACTTGGAGAAGTCCCTCGCTGGCTGCGAGCCGTTGGCCGTGAATTGGGTCAGAGTGATGTTGAGAGGGTAGTCGATGTTCTTTGTGATGCGGCGGATGTCCTCCTGAGCCTGGGACCATCACGGACAATAATGTTTAAGTAGGATCGCATGACGCTGCTGTAAATAATTTTTTTTGTATTCTTTCGTACGCCCTTGGTCTGTGTGCAGCATCTATCATTCGATTCATGGCATGTTTGAGAGTACTAATCTTGCTGCGCTCAGTCGCCTAGTCACGTCGTACTATTTAAAATCGCCAGCGCTTTTCTATGTTTTGTAGGGCCTTTGGGGCATTGTAAATTAATTAAGTAATTAAGTTTGGCTCAGAATTCAAGCCCCTCTTGGCTCGAAAACGCGAAGCAGAGCTGAATCGAATGGCGGTGATGAGGCCCGAGGAACGTAGTGAAAATTTGGCTCAGAAACACGATGTGCTGATGCGTCAATAGATGCAGTGAGACAGTCACGGATCTGGCAAACTCAACAGCATAGCCAGCCGCTAAACTGGAAACATTACTCGTAGCGCAAAACTGGATGGACCGCTCAGCGCCGTTCAATTGGACATAAATGCTTTCGCGTTCACAACTCATGCAAAGTGCTTAGCTGTTCTCGAAGTTTTGTCAATTAGCGACCCCTAAATTTCCAGCAGAAAGTACTCTGTGTTGCATATGCATACATACATGTGTGCGTTTACATCCGGAGGATAATGACCCAGCGCTATCTCCCCAGGCTCGCTAGGCAGTTGTCATCGGTAATTCATTTCCTTTAACGCATTGCTCTCATACATCCTCATCATGCATAGAATATAGGGAACTGCCATTTGAAATGTGGTAGAATGTTCGTTTTGATTTCATTCTCACCTGTTTACGATAGTTTCACAGCTGGCTTCTTCTCCATCACACTTATTCAGCAGGCTGTTTCAGCCCCTCCGCTAACACACCCCTAATTCGATCTAGGTATAAATTAAGTGAATGTGTTAGTTCTCCATGAGTATCG
This sequence comes from Dermacentor albipictus, assembly GCF_038994185.2. Taxonomy (NCBI): domain Eukaryota; kingdom Metazoa; phylum Arthropoda; class Arachnida; order Ixodida; family Ixodidae; genus Dermacentor; species Dermacentor albipictus. The sequence continues at coordinate 117,415,195 of NC_091823.1, forward strand.
TGTGAGCGAGCACCATTAATGTTTTCGAGTGCCCTTAGTCGTACAAATAGCTGATCTGTTAAAACATCCCACTTTTTTTTTTTACTTAGAAATGCTGCCGCCTGAGTTCTGAGACAATGCATGGCGGGTACATTAGAATTGCACAAAAGGGAACAAACTAGAAAAAAGTGTAGCATTAAAATGACAAAATACACGGGTTTCTTAAAACATAGAGAACAGCTTGAACAGGTTATTCACGCACTAATATGTCATACGAATTAAAAGCTTTTTAGGGAAAGCTTTGTTAGGTACTTTCTAAGTGCATGGATTACCAGAAACAGTTCAAGGATGCTTTCAGTGGTGCTAAGTTTACTGGGTTTATTCGGCGATGAAACAGGCCGAATGGCTGATAAAAACTTCCCGTGGTCGCTTAGTGACTGACGAGGTCCCGGGATCAAATTCTGGCCACGGCAGCCGCATTTCGATGGGAGCGAAATGCGAAACTACCCTTGTACTTAGGTTTAGGTGCATGCTGAGGAACCTCTGGTGGTCCAAATTATTCCGGAGTCTCCCACTGCGGCGTGCCTCACAATGAAATCGTATTTTGGCACGCAAAACCCATAATTTTGTTCACAACGCTGATGAACGAAAAGGGGGACATGATTGCAGCAGCGGAATGAATGAACTTGTGTAAGTTGATAAGGCGTCTAAATGTGTGCCCGTGTGACATCTACTGAAGCGACAAAGTTTCAGCGTGAGGAGCAGGGCGACCAATTATACTGAATAGAGCTCATATATAAATGCGATGGATCTGATGTTGGTGGGTCATTTTGCCCTTTGTCCGTTTACTTTCCCTTCACATCGATATATTTTTTTTTGCTTTCAGCATTTGCTTATCGCCGATTTCATCATTTGCTGTACCACAACGACTGTGGTGGAGAAGCAAACCAAATGTTGTCGCACCGAAGGAGAATGTACGAAAAGCCTGTTCGGGGTTTTCCTATGCCGCCTTTCGTTTCCAGAATTGCCGCATGAGTAATGAGGGCCAGTAGCCCAGCATTCGTGCTACAGAGTTTCTTTATCTGCTCTGTGCCAAAAGGCTCTCCTTACCTCCTGTGCAACATTGAGCTGCACGAAGGCGGCCGGCATACACTGCCCGAGGAGTTTCTCCATGAGGACGAGACATCGTGCCTCAACAACTCGATCAGGCTGGGATGACGGTGCGCTGCCGGTCATTGAGTCCGAGAGCTCGGCACTGAACAGTGGTCCGAGGTTGAAAATCGTAATCCATGCCATGTACAGGACCATCGTGTCTTCACTGAACTTGGCAAGAGCCTCGTTAAGGGCCCGAAAGAGAGCCGGGTCCTTTAGGTCGAACCTGTTGGTATTAAAGTAATACGTTCGGTTAGCTTGCGTTCGCGTCCTTAGTGTCACTTGACGAACGCCTTTTAAATTCAGCCTTCAGCCAGTTCCAACTTCCCAAAACACGACTGTTCAGAGCAATGTGCAAACTGCGCTAGGAGATAGGGATGAAAGCTGAGCACGGTAACTTGGCGCATCACGTGACATTGAGTCAAACATTTGCCAAAATGCAACACGGTGTGCCTGATAAGCCGTATTGTTTGGCAGACAGATTACAATATACGAGGACTGACATCTAGCACCAACATGAATTTTTGAGCGTAAGTTAGGGCCCGAGCTGAGAGCGAGATTGATATTATCCAGCCCGAGTGACACGCATAAAGCCCCTGGGATTCATGGAAATGTGCCAACACTTAGGACACAAGCATGGAGGCCTTTTGACGTTTTCTTAATTAGTTCCCCCTAAGTCATTGAAATAACCTTAAGAGAATTCGAAACGACTGCAATGAAAAAACTGCTCAGTACGATTGGCAGAAGGAAAAATGCTCAACCTTTCCCTGCAATGCGGGTTTAGATATCATCATCATCATCATCATCATCATCATCATCATCATCATCAGCCTGGTTACGCCCACTGCAGGGCAAAGGCCTCTCCCATATTTCTCCAACAACCCCGGTCATTTACTAATTGTGGCCATGCCGTCCCTGCAAACTTCTTAATCTCATCCGCCCACCTAACTTTCTGCCGTCCCCTGCTACGCTTCCCTTCCCTTGGAATCCAGTCCGTAACCCTTAATGACCATCGGTTATCTTCCCTCCTCATTACATGTCCCGCCCATGCCCATTTCGTTTTCTTGATTTCAACTAAGATGTCATTAACTCGCGTTTGTTCCCTCACCCAATCTGCCCTTTTCTTATCCCTTAACGTTACGCCTATCATTCTTCTTTCCATAGCTCGTTGCGTCGTCCTCAATTTGAGCAGAACCCTTTTCGTAAGCCCCCAGGTTTCTGCCCCGTAGGTGAGTACTGGTAAGACACAGCTATCATACACTTTTCTCTTGAGGGATAATGGCAACCTGCTGTTCATGATCTGAGAATGCCTGCCAAACGCACCCCAGCCCATTCGTAGTCTTCTGATTATTTCTGTCTCATGATCCGGATCCGCAGTCACTACCTGCCCTAAGTAGATGTATTCCCTTACGAATTCCAGTGCCTCGCTGCCTATTGTAAACTGCTGTTCTCTTCCGAGACTGTTAAACATTACTTTAGTTTTCTGCAGATTAATTTTTAGACCCACTCTTCTGCTTTGCCTCTTTAGGTCAGTGAGCATGCATTGCAGTTGGTCCCCTGAGTTACTAAGCAAGGCAATATCATCAGCGAATCGCAAGTTACTAAGGTATTCTCCATTAACTTTTATCCCCATTTCTTCCCAATCCAGGTCTCTGAATACCTCCTGTAAACACGCTGTGAATAGCATTGGAGAGATCGTATCTCCCTGCCTGACTCCTTTCTTTATTGGGATTTTGTTGCTTTCTTTACGGAGGACTATAGTGGCTGTGGAGCCGCTACAGATATCTTCCAGTACTTTTACATATGGCTCGTCTACACCCTGATTCCGTAATGCCTCCATGACTGCTGAGGTTTCGACAGAATCAAATGCTTTCTCGTAATCAATGAAAGCTATATATAAGGGTTGGTTATATTCCGCACATTTCTGTATCACCTGATTGATAGTGTGAATATGATCTATTGTTGAGTAGCCTTTACGGAATCCTGCCTGGTCCTTTGCTTGACAGAAGTCTAAGGTGTTCCTGATTCTATTTGCGATTACCTTAGTAAATAGTTTGTAGGCAACGGACAGTAAGCTGATTGGTCTATAATTTTTCAAGTCTTTGGCGTCCCCTTTCTTATGGATTAGGATTATGTTACCGTTTTTCCAAGATTCCGGTACGCTCGACGTTATGAGGCATTGCGTATACAGGGTGGCCAGTTTCTCGAGAACAATCTGCCCACCATCCTTCAACAAATCTGCTGTTACCTGATCCTCCCCAGCTGCCTTCCCCCTTTGCATATCTCCCAAGGCTTTCTTTACTTCTTCCAGCGTTACCTGTGGGATTTCGAATTCCTCTAGACTATTTTCTCTTCCATTATCGTCGTGGATGGCACTGGTACTGTACAAATCCCTATAGAACTCCTCAGCCACTTGTACTATCTCATCCATATTAGTAATGATATTGCTGACTTTTTCTCTTAATAATATATGGATAGATTATGGATATATGGATATATATGGATATGTAATAATATATGGATATATAAGTATAATATGGATAGAATTGAACATGCTCTCAGGAACGGAGGAAGCCTAAAAACAGTGAAGAAACTAGGAATTGGCAAGAATCAGATGTATGCGTTAAGAGACAAAGCCGGTTTAGATATCAATCCAGATCATATATTAATATATGCTTCATATTCTGCTCAAGCAATTAAGCTTATGAAACATACAAAATTTGTGCAAGATTCCCCAATAGTATGACATCCTCGCAAAACTACACTACTCAACATGTTAGACTAAGTACACAAATGGACAAGATGTTTTGTCCTGGCAAACTGCATTCCCAGATTACGGCAGGCAATATTTATTTATAGATCGGTGTTTTATTCTGTGAATATTTTTATGCATACCTTTAAACGGGAGTGTTATTGCAGGACTACCTATGTAAGAGCCCCAGTTTTTGTTACGTTAAGAGGGGGCTGTGGGCACCCCTCAAGCTGCTCTTTGGTGCTGCCTTTACCCACAACCTGCTTCATCTTTTTAGGAAAATACGAATATATATATATATATATATATATATATATATATATATATATGTAGCCGTTGGTTATATGCTCTCTGAAATAGCTCCACCAAATTCGATGGGGTTTGTTGTATTTCAAACAAAAACTTAGAACCTTGTGATTGTTGAAAGCGACTGTTTTATTTCGGCCGCAGACTATGTTATAAAAGTGATGAAAATTACAATACCTCAAGAAGATGAATCAGCAAATCTCATAACTCCCTAACTCAGCAATGGAAACTAATATCACATTTCTGTAAACTGCACAATGTATCTAAAGCGGCTAAAATTTATTTATTAATTTATCGATTAAGTCAAATTATTACTATGTTTAGAAGGGCTTGGGAAAATTTCTGCTCACATATAGTCCTGTATTTGAAAGCAACGTGAATTACAGAAATTTTGGACTCTTTTGAAGGTTGAGCAGAGGTAGTTTACAGAATTTCCATATGTGTTTGTGATGCAGAGTTTGGAAGTTTGTGACGCAAGGTTTGAAAACGGCGTGGTTCTACCTTTCTAACATACCAACTTCTGACAATTTTTGTAAAACATTTCGAGCCATAAATCTATATTCTACTTGCTGCAGTCACTTGAATTTAGCTTTTATTTGCAAGTGCTACAAATTTTATTCAAGGGATAACTGCAATGCTACTTCTTACAATGCATGTAAAACACGGAAACCCCTTACTTTAACAAACAATTTTTTATTTGGATAAATCTTGTTGCACGTGAGAGAAAAAGCTAAATTCTTATTGCTGTAAGACCGAGCTTGAATTGCGGCTTCGTATATCTTACAAAATTTTCTCAAATTGATATGTTTGAAACAAAACCATGTCGTTTATAAATTTATCATTCTGAACCAAAATCAGACATCGCAATTCTGTAGATTGCGTGCTTTAGAACAGCGAAAGCGGACAAACTTCCTGCAATAATTTAAAAGTTATGTGAATTCGTTAAAGACTTTACAAGTTCCTTGGAATAAAGCTACTAATGTAATAATGGGGTATTTATGAGGGGTTTAAAGTAAATCAATTTAGTTTGTTTTAGATGTATGAAGAGCTGCAGTTCTCACAAGCGTGATCAATTTTCATAGCTGAGTTACAATGTTTCAGACGTGAAAGTTTGTTATTAATTTGTTATTTATAACAATTTTTCATACAATCTAGCCACCTAAATAAAAGATAACCTGTCTTCAGTCACTATATTTTAAAATTATTTTTAAATGCCACTTACGTAAAAAAATGTGATGCACTGGTTGCCCAAAAAAACGATTTGTCAATTTCCATGTATTTAGCTAGAAGACCCGTCATAAAGCTTCCTCCTATGAGCAGTGTCTTTCGACAACGCTACTGCACAGGCCACCGCTAGTCGGTGGCTACACAGGAAAAGAAAGATGAAGAGAAGTAAGAAACGTTCAAGGCCGATTCTGGTTACATGTGGTCTCGTGTTGCTTACTGAAATGAAGTCGTCGTAACGATCTCACCTAAATTTCTGTCAGCCCAGTACGCGAAAAAAAACATAACCACCTTTCCATTCTAGACCAGATTCATCGAAGAGTGCTGTCAAGAACCCCAGTTTGGCGAAGCAGCACATAATCATATTTTTTTTCATAATTGTACTCACTTGATATGTAGCAGCTCTTGGGATCAATTTTACAAAAAATCGAATTTTTTTTCCCGTCGCGAAATACTTATTCGAAGTCGACATCGAAGACAAATGGGGCCGCGATGTAGCACCAGCTCTCTATACGGCATCTTAGATCTTTCTCTAGCAACGTAAAACAAGTGAATCGATGTTAAGCTTCGGAATGTGGCATCAGGAAGGCATGCATGAGATAATCGCCGCTTCTCGGCGTTGCGAAACTGATTTCTTGATCGCCCGGTCTAGATTGATGACGACATAGCTAAGAGAGCTAAGGCATTGTGGTGTTTGGTTGCTGTAGCCACAGGGAGTTCAGCACCAACCCACCTCGCACCAACGAAACAGGATAGAAGTCACAGCGACCTTGGTGTGACCGCAAGAGTTAAAGAGCATATGATATGGCTGATCAGAATTCACTTTGCAATCTCGTCTGCGCAACGGCAGGGCCACTCAGCCATGAATACGGGTGGTCTGAGCAGGCGTTACGGCCTCCGCATCCAGCGAATACGTAACACACATGACTGACCTTGTGGCCGGCGATTGCACTTGCTCCACAGCAACCCCGAGGAGCTTGGAAAAGACCCGCGCCCAGGCATCGAAGGGTCTCGCCGAGCTGGCATTTTCGAACTGGCTTCGCTTTAACGGCGGCCCGTCGTCTTCTCTGAAGAGTACGGTGAGCGCTCTGCTCACTTCGTCGTCGACGCTGGCGAAGGCTGTGAGCTCGGCTTCGCACGAGCTCCGCTGGTGGCTAAAGTGGCGGCACACGCGCCGCAACTTGTCGTCGTACGCGTGCGTAGCCTTCCACTCGCCTCTCGTGTGGATCCAGTCCGGGATGACATCTCTGAGTTGCACGGTGACGATGGCGTCGGTGACCTTGCCAACAGTGAACACCGGGTCGAAGCCGACTTGGAAGTGGCTGTAGACTATTGCGTCGAAGAAGAAGCCGTCGCTGTCATTGGAAGCTGGTTTCTCCTTCGCAGGCTACAATGACGAGGAAAATGCGACAGTCTTGTTAGTATAAGTCCGGACTTATTAAGACCCTCAGTTGTAATGAAGTAGGGCCCCGTGTCCATTGTATCATTATTATCCTTATGGCAAAAAAATTTTAATTGCAGCAGATTCAGCGGGGAGGAATAGCTATAGAGCGAAGCTTTGGGTAAGTGCATGAGGAGTCGAAACACGAGTACACGCACGCACGCACGCACTTTAGGCTGAGTTGCTTACTGCTAGCGAGTACAACATATTCTTCGAATGCATCAAGGTTTCAGAGGCAGCGTGCACCTAGGTACGTAGCGCAATTCAAAACCATTCTATGCCCAAGAAGCGCTTACTCATTCATTCAGGCAAGCTTTCTGGTTCTGTTTTGTTCCCGCACGCCTGCAGCGCCGCTGCCGCGGATGCGTGCAGGCCATGGCCATCTGGTTATAGTGCAGGAAGCCCAGCGGCGCACACGACGCCTACTCCGCTGTTATTGGATGGCCCATTCGGCAAGTGAAAAACCAAGCCGCAGCCATGGACAGGAAATACGGCGAGGTTCTCAAAGAAAAAACTTCGCTTTCAATATGGAGTGACGCCGGATTCATTCCAACGCCGGAGCTACTCCTCCGTCACTCCCGTCCGAGAGGGTAAGGGCTGTCCGCCACGGCTACGGGAGGTGTATCCTTCCTAACGCACCACCGGTGCCCATGGGTTCAATAAGGGTGCATGCGTCCCAATGACCGTCGTCTGGTTCTTATAGCAATGCCACTGTCTTGAGATGTTGCGGGAAGTCTCGCTTGCCCTAGTAATTTATTCAGTCCGAACAGCATCAACACGGAAGGGTGGTATTCGTTGTACTCTACCTGACCACAAGTTTCTGCAGTAGCACATCATAACCTACTAGTATGCGCTCGCACATGCGGAGCTTCTGCTCTTCGTTACTACGCCAGAAAATGCCGACATATTTCTGCGTGTTTACAGGACCGGGGAAGCCGGGCATGGATAAAAGAAAGCCGGAAAACTACGAAGAGCATTTGTTGAGAGATAAATCTTGAACAAAAATAAATATAACAAGTGGTACGATTTGTTCTATGGTACGTAACTTCCATTTGATTACGTGCGCCGACTACATGAAGATGCAGAGTAAAAAAAAAGAAGAAATGTGTGCTACAGCTCCATATATCTTTCGCTGTGCTGCTACAGAATATTGTCACCGGGTGTAGTCATGGTCGCCCGTATCTTCAATGAAGAGCTTTAGCTGACCATTTCACCAGCCGCCATGGCTTAGCGGCTATGGTGTTGCGCCGCTAAGCAGAAGGTTGAGGAATCAAATCCCGACTGCGGTGGCCACATATTCATGGGAGAAAAATGAGAAAACGCCCGTGTCCCGTGCATTCGCGGGACGTTAAAGACCCACTGGTGGTCAAAATCAGTCCGGAGTCCCCCACTACGGCGTACATCATAATTAAATCATAGTTTTGGCACTTAATACACAAGAATTCAATTCAGCTGACAGCTTACCATCCGCCGCGCTAAAACTTCTGTATCAACCATTCTTCTGCCAACTCTCCCACTTTCTCCAGGAGACTGGTGAATTCCCCACCATCTCTCCCAATTGTACGAGCAAGGCTATCAAATATATGGCCGTATCCATAAAAGTGGGAGGATTGTCTAAAAAAAACTACCCAGCGTCACCATGACAAAAATATTTTTTAAAAAAGAAAGTCGCTTCATCCAGCACTGCCACATCGTAATTGGCTTTATGTAGTAACACCCTAACTTAAGCTGGTTTGTGCGTGCCTGAAGAATACGAGTAACAGCGCTGCACAACGAGATGTGGCTAAGAACGAAAGCCAGCGCTTCGTCTGCCTCAGTCACGTGACGTGGTCCAGCGCTGTTACTCATTTTCTTCGCGCATTATGCGCTGCTAGATAGCCGTAGCCAGGCGTAATTCAAGCCATTAGTTCGTAGCCAGCGTAGGCTTAATTCAGTTCGCTTCAGATCGTCATGCGTTGAGGAGTGCGCATAAGGCAGAGGCCTAATATTCGTTGCATATTGATCGGTTTCTTTAAGTCAGCTTTGCCGCTGTACTGCATCGTTATGCGAATAAGCATTTTAGGCACGGAATGGAGCAATTGTAATAGGACATAGCACGCGCACATAAATTATACGCATGCGCACGCGGCGTCTGCGGTCACAGTATGACCATGGAGACGTCTAATAACCATACAGGCCGCCATTGGAGGCTGTTTCTCGCGTTGTGGGGGTCCGGAAAGAAACAAGCGATTTTTGTTGTTGCTGCTGTGGCTGTTGCCACTCCCTGGCGCCGCGAAGGTTCTGGTCCCCAGCGTCATTGTTTTGTGAGTTGCATAATGTGCTGATCATCGGCCGTATTGTATTATGTTGTGGCCATGGTTCACATCTATTGACCGCGCCCTTAATATGTATACGCACGTTGTAATACCGTATGCTGGATTCTTATGCATACAAGATAATTTCGTCAAAAGATCGCCTCTAACTTGCGCGCACAATGTAGGACATCCCGAGCTTTATGCCTGCAACGGAACATGCAGGGCGTTTATATATGACCCCAACGGAACCGAGTTGAGTGGGCTCTTTGGGCTGGAATAGGCCTGTCGAGTTCATGTAAAAAACTAGCCGGTCAGGTTGAACGAGTGTTAAGTCGCGCCGAGTCAACCGGATGGCATGGGGTACGTTGACCGAGCCCGACCTACTCGCAGCATGCATGTAAACGTGGACGGACTGGACCCGCCAGCGCCGAGACTTGTGCGGGATCACTTTGACGTCGCGATTTATGCGCCACCAGCGGCAATAGTAACAGGACCAGACTAAGACAAGCACTGACCAGTGCAACCTCATCGTAACCATAAGACCCATGAAATGGAGTTGTTGCAGACGGCCGCGGGCAAGGGAAACCATGTCGAACGCGTTGATGCCTCGGCTCGAGAGAAGAGAAGGAGATTCTTGATGATGGGAAGGAAAGGTTGGGGTAAAGTGCAGTGCAGTAACTGTCTCTCAGCGGAGGACACCTCAACCGCGCTGCACAGGGGGTAGGGAATGAAAGTAGAGGGAGAGAAAGTGCATCAGAAACAGCAGCACGCCGCGGAAATGTGATGGAGCCAAAGGCGGTCGGCGAGGCCGACAGCCTCAGCGAATGTCAGGAGCGCACGTAGTAGTGTCCTGTGTCGTGAAGGGCAGCCCGAGGGGTGCAGGAGTTCAGTCACGGTGTCGCACGGCAGGCCGTGCCCATGGTGGACACGGGCAAGAGACGCGCGCGCGAGCGAAAAGTTGGGGCACTCGCCTAGCAGGTGCTGGAGCGTGTCGATCGCGTCGCAATCGCCGCAAAGGGGAGAGGGGGCCGTGCGCTATCGTTGTCCAGACTCCTGGGAAGAGAGTTCATGTAAACGCGGTCACGTCTGGCTCGATTGGCCTTGGTATTTACTCGACCCGCATCTATTGGGTTCATGTAAACGCCCTGATAGAGCGTCTCCCTCACTCCGCTAAAGTGATTGAGCGGAGCGTGATGATGGGGCCACATTGGTGCTTAGTCGTATCGCAGTCACGCTGCCAGCGCGCCACTCGCGTCTCGCGAAGACGCAGTTATGAAAATTTCAAAGTCCACAAAATTTCCTCCGATGCCGCGGCGCCTGACGTCTGAGCGGAGCGCAAGCGAAGCTCGGGTAAAGCTTCCTCCTGTTACACCCATCGTCCAAATGCGTGTTCTGTATATCCATGCTTAAGGGCGTGGATATAGATCGGTTTTTCCACAGCCTGCCTACAGCGGGAGGCGAAGTCGGGTGCGTCACGCTGGCCACGCCTAGATCCCTGAAAACATGCGCTCTGCGGTTTGGCGCTGTGAATGTGGCCTGCAGCAGCGCGGCGTTCAGGTGATGCTGCAGTGCGTGCGCCCAAGGCTTAGACGAGCGAGCGCTTTTTCGCTTCGCGGAGGCGCTAGCGACGCACGGCTCCAATCATTGCACCGAAACTGTAGGCCTGCAAGCAGCCGCCCAGCCAAGCCAGCGCTCGAAGCTCTCTCCATGGTCTATCGGCTTTGGGGTGAGATAGGACGTGCTCTATTTCCACGTCAGCAAACCACAGCACGCCGGACCACGTAACTCTAGAGCGTCCAATCTTCTACGGCGTAGCCTCACAGCGCCGCGCGTGGAGCACGACCGGGTTACGCAAGACTATATCAACACCCTAAGCGTGAGGGATCGTCCTAAGCATGGAAAGTGACTGCAACATAGTCACCTCTGTTTGGCCACGCCTTGCTCTGAGGATCATCAATAGCCTAAGATTACACACCAGAACGCAGCAAATGTGCTCGCGACAGTCACCTGCGGCCAAGTCAGACCTCCCTTCGCCAAGAGGTTGCGGAACTGTCCGGTGTCATCGCGGTGCCGCTGCGCCACGGCCTCGCAGCTCTGGTACAGCAGGGCGGCCTTCTGGCGCAGCGTCTGAGGTGCCTCGTCGGCGGCCACGACGACGGCGCGCGCCGTGGCCGCCAGCGACGCCACGTACTCGTCTCGGTGCGCCTGCCTCACCGACACGTTGTGCTGTGAGTCCCAAGTGGAGCACACGAAGCGGTAGAAGTTGTCGCACGGATCGATCGCCGTGCTGATGCTGCTGCGGATGAGGCGGCTGAACTCGGCGCAGCCGCCGGTCTCGCAGATGGAGTAGAACTTGGTCGGTATCACCGGGAACGGGAACATCACCTGGGAGACAGGTCCGTGGCGAAAATGCTCTCTGATAAAAGTTGCGTCGATTTCGGAGTAACTGCGCAGCCTGCATTCCTCCGGCCATGCTCGAACTGAATGCAGGTGCTGCAGCTAAACTGAACTGCCCTTGTGTATTTCAGCGTGCGTTCTCCTATTAGCAACCAACGAAACCCGTGATGTCAACAGTAAGCAGCAGGAAATCATACCTGCGTCTTGACGGCGGCCTAAACAGCCTTTCTTGGATCATTAATCTTACTTGCTGAGAAATCAGATACGCTACAGCGCGCCAAAGCTCGCTGAAGACCTCGTTGCCGTTTTTTTTTTTTTTTTTGCGCAGCCGTGATGACATTGCATATAGAATTTTGCTGAGCTTGCGTACAAAAACAAGATGCAAACAAAGTTACAGAGGTAATAATAATAATATTTGGGGTTTTACGTGCCAAAACCACTTTATGATTATGAGGCACGCCGTAGTGGAGGACTCCGGAAATTTTGACCACCTGGGGTTCTTTAACGTGCACCTAAATCTAAGCACACGGGTGTTTTCGCATTTCGCCCCCATCGAAATGCGGCCGCCGTGGCCGGGATACGATCCCGCGACCTCGTGCTCAGCAGCCCAACACCATAGCCACTGAGCAACCACGGCGGGTGAAGTTACAGAGGTACAACAGTGAATATTTTATTAGAAAACTTGATGCCGTTTTGCGACATTGCTCCTCAACAAAATCAACGTTCCTTAAGGTGTCGCATTTGTCAGGTTTGGTAAATATGAATACTTAACGAAGGCGACGTATATGAGTGCCTTCTGCAGTGGGGCCCAAAATTAACATTTCACAATTTGTCATTGTTAACAAGTCATGTTTAAGGTAGGTGACGAATGCCTGAGTGCTCACGTTGGCTGTGGAAACTCCTCCCCCCTCCCACTTCAATGGCAGAAATATGTTAAATTCCTCGATGAAATCTGCCCCCATGCTCCGTTGTGATTATGACAGTATATTTTGTTTTATATTTTTTACGCTCCCTCACTCTCTTTCTGCGCCGCCTTCACGCTTGCTTACTATATGTTTTTCACTTAATTGGGTAATTTCAATGGTGATCCCGTGCCACCAGTTCTTTCTTGCCTGCTTTTTTAGCTACGCTGATATGTACTCGAATAGACGATGGCCTTCTTTCGCGAAGTAAAGAAAAAAAAGGGGGTGGAGAGGTGTAACGTTCGTGAAAGAGAAGGAAGAAGTGCACAGGAGATGCCAAATAAGAGAACAGGAAGAAGAGGGGGCCAGATCAATTGGGTCTGATTAACCGGAATGTTACGATTCAGCGCAGTCACAGTTATGAACCATGTGGGCGTCATTCCCCATCGCCCCACAGGAAGACGGTCGTCTACTGGTGAGGAACTACCAGAAAGATGGAGACGTTGCCATCGAGTTACCTGAAACGGTCAGCACACCAGACTCCTTGGCCTTCTTAGTTGATAGAGCCAATTCACCAATTGAGAATCTCGAATCTATAGGCTCAGTCAGAGTGTATATGCGTGTGAATGATTTGCAACGCTGGATTAGCCAAACCACAGTTAAAAGCGAAACTGCATCTCTGGGACATCTAATAGAACACCATTTCAAAAACCAACAACAGCAAATGCACAGACAGTAAGAATTTCTGACTATCTTGTCATCAACACCCCGATCAACACAGAAGACGGTGCAAGAATTTATCAAGCCAGAACGATGGTCGTTCTCATGGGCATCTCTAACGTGTATACAGGGTGTCCCAGCTAATTTTATCCAGAGTTTTAAAATACGCGAATACCATGTAGCTAGACAGAACCAAGGTAAGGTTGCTTGCCGTCGCTTAGAGATACTTAAATTACTTTTTTTCTTCATTCGGGCTAATTAAATAAATAACCTTAATTCTTTATTTAACGTCTCAAATATTAAAATTAGATGAAAAGTGTCAATGAGAAAATTGCAGTGTGACATACAAACTCCCGATTCAGCTTTCTGTTTCTCATTACGTGCTACATAAAAGTTTTTCCGAGCGTCAAGGATGCCCGCGAATACACGCAAAGTGCCTCGAGCGGCCAGTCGCGCGACAATTATTGTGACAGCATACATGGTTTATCTTCGCGCCCATTATTTTGCGGTTTGAGCCGGCCATGGGCCACGGCTATTCGGCCCTCTCGGATCTCAGTGGAGGTTCTCACGGGACAGTGTGGCCCTGACGGCCCATGGACACAGGGACTCCACCTTGCCCGATTTCGGAGAACTGATTTACCGTACTCTGCGTCCCTGTGCTTCGAGCTGACGATTAATTCGGCCTCGCGCGGCGGTGTGCGACCCTCCTGGTTAGCTTAGATGGAAGAGCGACCATCCCGGAAAGGCATTGGTCCCTAATTCGGATCCCAGACCAAGACGAATTCGTCCTTATACTGCAAAGCTTTCTTTCTCACAAACCCGTGTAGGTTTCCTTTGTAGTTTCGTGCTACATTTGAGTGGATGACAATTTTTCCCCTTCATGATACTTCATCCAGCTTGCCGGTTTCCGTAAAAGTGATTTGCCACCTTCTATATGTTTGATGCGCCCCATAGTGCTGTTGCAGTACAGTCAAAACACGTTGTGGGGCTAGTTGGTGCACAGCTTTCAATAGGTGAAGCGCCAATAGTGACGGCACATAAGAAGGAATACAGACAGGACAAAGCGCCTTGTCCAATAGTGACGGCAGAGCCATCACTATTGGCGCTTCACCTATTGAAAGCAGTACAGTCATCTCCTGCATTCAACAGCGCCGCAATAGAAACGTAAATTACACAAACCCGGTAGAGGAGGATTGTGAGTATGAGAAATAAGACGCCTCCGCCGAAGCCGTACGCCGGGTACTTCCAGGTGTCCCACGCAGTCGGCTTGCGTCGGCCAGAAGCGGGCTTGCAAGGCTCGGGCTTGGCGGGCGGTGCCGCTTTAGCCGAGCTCACAGTAGCCGACGGTGGCTTGCAAGGCGCTGACGCCGCCCCTTCTCCGTTCTCCTTCTTGGTCGGTGCGTTCGCCGAAAGCCTCGTCGTGTTGTCGTGCCTGGAGGATTCGGGATGGCTGCGGGACTGGCGCGACTGGTCCGTGGTGTTGCCCCGCCCGGTTAAACCCGAGCTCGACTTTCTCGAGGCACGTCTCGAAGGAAACTTTCCTGTATCACGTGGAGTACAAGGATACGTGGAAAGAAAATCGACTTTACACTCTGCCAATATTCTGCCAGTGTCCTTGAAGCTGCGGAAAAGACAGATTGCATGCAGCGTTCAATAATTCGCTCGGTGGTCTGCTCGAGGCTGAGCATGCGATCGTCTAGCGTCAACCAACACATGGTGTAGGGGCACGTGCATTCGTTTAAAAGCGCTTCTGATTGCATTTCGGCAAAAATGGGGTAGCGCACACTCGCGAAAGAAAGTAGCGTAACAACAAAACTGTACAGATGTTGTGAACTGTAGAAGTGTAGCTTACTCGATGGCCATCCCGCATGCACCTGGATTTGTGAGTGCTCCGAAGACTGCAACTTATTATTCATCGAACAACGAACGACAAGCGCCACTTTCAACTACCTCTTTAGACGATGTGAGAAAGAAACGCGCATACGCTTCTTCATTTATTAATCTCATCTGCAGTGACATCTCTCAGAGCTGCGATTCCATAAGCTGTATAGATGTCTGTTAACCGTCTCCTGAAAGTGAATGTTTTATGATAAGTGCGCTAACACTAACAAATAACCCAGAAACCAAGATGTTCTTTAGGTGGTAATCCAATGGAGCATCTAGTGATAGGTGGAGGACTTTTTCTACGTAAAGAGAAAAAAAAATTTCACGAGAAAATACACAGCTACGCAGAAAAATATGTTTGTTACGTGTTAAGCAAACTAGCATTTAGGGTTCTTCCTTCAATATTCATACGTTATTGTTACATTTTTACACTGCACGAAGACTGCACGAAGTTAAGTGCCTTGTGGTCAGACATCGCAACTCTCCTATACACGCAAGTTCAGGATCACGCATACAGAGAGTCAAACTATGGGAGCATAATATGTGGTTTTGGTGCATCGCTGAGGCATGGAATGGCTAGGCGGAGTGAAAGCGGCTTTATGCAGAGCAGATAAGGATGAATGCATAGAGATATTATAGGGAGAAGTGTACGTGCGCTAGTGCTTTCGGTCTAAGCCCGACGGAAGGGAACTATAGCCGGGTACAACTTTAGAAGGCGGCGACATTTGCTCCTCAAAGGCGGATGCACACGAGCTTCCATCAATGGGCGTGCTCACTAGACTGACGTCATGGGCCGGACGTAAGGTGACCCTGCCGATGGAGAAGATGGCAGTCCGCGCTTCGATGTGGGCCGAGTCGTGTCAGCGGGACTATTTCTTTAGTCGCGGAGGTCATCAGCTGTCGCGCTTCGGTCATCTAGGCGCGGCGTCTACAGGGTGTCTACATACTGCCGTGCTTACGTGGGCTGCCTTGACGATCAGCCTTCTACTTCTTATGATCAGCTGCTTCCGCTCCGAATGTTGCTGCACTAACGATGATGTGTTTCTACGGAACAAAGCAACCTAGAAACTGGTGACGCTTTGTAGTATAAGCACGGCGGAGTGCTTACTCTACAAAGTAGAGTGGCATCACTCCTTCAGAAATTGTCATAAGTAGTTCTCAAGGCCGATTTCGATATAGAGGAAGTATTTTAATCATGACGTCATACACGAAGCTCTCCTTATTCTGCCACCTGCTGTGAAAGCTCAGTGGCTATCGCACTGTGTGGCTGAGATCTAGTTCACAGGTCTGACCATAGAGGCAGTGGCCGAATTAAGATGCGAGAGAACTGAGACGTACTTGCATACCGTGCATTGGGCGCATCTTTACGAACCCCATACGTCGAAAAGTTTTCGTACTCCCTCACTACGACGTTGCCTGATAATCACACTGCAGGTTTGGTACGTAAGAACCCCAGAACTTAGTTTTAATTATATTATTGCAGTCATAACACAGTGGAAAAACAAAGCTGCCTTAACCTAATACTTAGGGAGCGTCACAGAAATTTCAGCTGTCGAGCAACGCCTTGGCACTGCACGGGCAATGCGAACGAAAGGTAAGTGCACTAGTCGCCAAGATCCGTCTCGAGCTGTAAGCTAGTGTACTGGCTACGCTTTGTAGTGGCACGGGCTAAGATTGCCGGTACTGGCTACCTAAGGTGTAAAGAGAAGCGTCACGCCTCCCTAATCCGCAAAGCACAATAATGGGGCTGATGGCTCACGGGCAAGGCGCAGAGATGACTACAGCGTTGGTATCGACGAAAGGATATATGTTATGATTCAAGCTACGTTCCCTGTGATGTACAGAAGGCGTGTAACGCACAGGGGTTCCGACACTAGGGCGGCTGCCACTGGTTACGGGTGCGAAAGCTCCCTGGAAGTCCGCTCAGCCGAGAACGCTCTTCCGAGCTAGATTCACCATTTAAAAAAAAAAAAAACGAGCCGTCTTCCTCAGAAGGATCCGGGACCACGTGGGCCCGCACGTCCGAAAGCCAAAAGAGCCGAAGGTGAACCTGCCGTGCGAAGGCGCTCGCGTACCACGGATGCTGAAGGAGGCAGATGCCGAAGAGACAGCGAGATGAGCTGACTACTCGGGCACTGTTCCTACGCGCGGCACATGACATAACGGGAGCCGCGCCAGCGGAGGTAGGCTCCACGTTGCGCCGGTGGCAGCGGCCGCGGGAATGTACGTCACATGACATAAGGCTGGACAGGCGTGTCCGTAGAGATCACTCGGGTGTACGGCTCAAGTCACGCGTGAGCCAGATCCAAGTGATCCCGACAGAATATAAGGGCGCGTGTCCTATATAGTCGTATTTGACGACTGCCGTACAAAGAGCCATACTACTAGCAGCGGGCGAAATCGCCCCGTTCCCTTCCGCATTCATTCCATGGGATTCCGAGGGCTGTCCGTCGCACGACCCGTTTTGCCACAAAACCGAAACCAACAGATCTGCAACAGGTTCGTAGCTCTTTCATTATATGGCGATTATGTTGTCCGTGTTTTTGTTCGTACGAGTCCATTTGCGTCAGCCTTTCATTGCATATGTGTCACAAAACAGCACCACATGTAATACCCCAAATGATCCGACGCCTCAGGATGACGCGTCGGATCGCACGCCAGACGAAGAGGCAAATCACGGCATGTAGTCGTATAGAAATCTGAAGCTGCAAAATAAACATTTACGAATGGTTTCGCTTTCTTTAAAATTAGCAGCGCTGTATACATAAATAAATCACTGCTGTTGTTGCATTTCTTGTTCTTTTTTAAGCAAGCAAGCAACCAGGTGTCTTAATGACACTCTCTAGTAAACGATACTCCTTCACAAATGTAGGAATGTTTGAAAGTAAGAGTTATGTGTATGATGAGAAAAACCTACATGTTATATCGGAAAAGGGAAACTGTGGCCCGTTAGACGAAATTAGGCGTCAAAATTGGGATTCGGATTTCCGTGCAACCCAGGATAACACCTGTGTTGTATCAAGGTTTGCTACACTGCACATTTTCAAAGCACATTTCTTTTTAATATAGTCTACACGTTTCGAGTTACGCTCACTTATTGAAGTTCATCTTCCTTTTTGTTCCGCATCTCGGATACTCACCCAGAGAATGCTGACTTGGTGTTGGACCGCTCTTCCTGCTTCCTGTACTACTTGCAAAACGCCGATTTGAGGAATTCCACCGACTCCAGGGTTTTGAATTTTCTGCGGTATTCGCTGCGGAATGAAATGAAAATTGTCATGATTCCTGTGAAACTTACTCTTCAATTTTCCCTTCAACTTCTAAAAACAGCCTTTGGTCACTGCTAAACGCACTGTGAACTTGAAGGACTCAGAAAACGTTATGAAGCACTAGAAAAGCCACGCAGAGCATCAGCATAACGTACACTGAAAATGCAGTCTGAGAAGCACAAGCCAACAATGATTGCTAAAAATTAGTTGCCATTACAGAGTGAGAACGTGTTTCTGAGAATACCGCAATGGAATGATCCCAAGCACTTTTAGCCAGCTACGGCCCCCTACAGTTCAACAGAGCCTGCGTATATAGCCGGTACTGCAATACGTGGTGCCCTACACCATGGATTCACAAGCAGCCAGAAGAACTTGTTGTTTCTTTTAACACGAGATCATTAGGGTCCCGTGCCACAGAAAATCCTTCGTTGGCGACCCCTGTCCGGCGTCCAGCGTCGGACGTTGTTTCGGCAAAAAGAATTTCCAACCCCGCATACCGAGGCCCTCCATGTAGGGCAAGGAATGTACTGAAATAATTGAATTTCTCAAGCTAAAATAAGAATAAAAATGGTGAAGTTCGACTTACACACAACGTGCATACATCATAGTGTCAGATTGCAAATTTAATGTAAGAGAAAAGATAATTCTGTTACGCAAAAACTAAAAAAAAAAACAATTTTCCAGCGGCGCGCGATTATCTTGGAGGCCATGGAGCTGCGTGCCCGGTTCCTTGCAACATCTACAGATGGTGCTCACATCCGCCGCATCGCGGCCCACGGAAGAGGCCACGTCTCTACCATAAAGACCGCCTTCGTGCATAGCGTTCGCTGCCAGCGATTCTTGGTAAACAATAAGGTTACATTGGCTGCAGTTGCCGGGAAGGGTGGCCAGCAGTTGGGTATTTTGGAATGCTATCGTGTTCCACTCTCAAAGGCGAAACTGAGGCGTCCGGCAAATTTTATTGCATTTGCTTTCTACGAAATGTAATAAACTTAAGAGAATGAATTGCCACATTTCATTTCATTAGTGGCCCCAGTTTCTTGTCCGCATATTTCCCACATTGCTTTGAACTTGCTTGCCAGTAAGGCTCAAATTCCCAAACACAATAACTGTGTTTCCGTTATACATTATTGCACGTAATTCCTAGCAAAACGTTACACTTATAACTAGTCTAGGTTATATTCTTGAACAGTTACTGAACAATGGGCCTGTTAATCTGGGTTCTTGTTTTCTTTAGGCAAAGAAAAAAATTTCAGAAGAATTTAACGAAGTGACCTAAAAGACATAGTGCATAGTAATAACTGCTACTAATTTTGTGTTGAAAAAACAGCTTTGTTTCACCTAAATGGAATAAAACGGAGTTATGCAATTCAACAATCCCTTGATTCATTTAAAAAGTAACACAGTAATCGCATTACAAGTGGGAAGGCCGAGAAGCCAGAATCACCGCGGCGTTTAACCTGGCAAACACGACGTACGAAGAAATGCATAAAGGTACATTAAATACTCAGCGCGCAGCCCTGACTGTCTTCTCATAAATAAATGTCTGAGTGCTTCCGCGCGTGAATGCGTCTCTTTGCGAGATGCCCTTCTTGATCACTAGTTAAGGATTGTGGTAACTGCGGGTTCGTTGTAGATATTTCCTACAATATTCATGTATGTTTCCTTGACTCCTTGAGAGCGCAATGTTACCATTACTATTGGAACTAATATTTGATAGAACGCGTTTATGTAATCTAACAAACCCATATGGGTACGCAGACTAACTACATTTCGTAGACTTCTCAATTGCAGGATTTATGACATTAGTACTATGCACACATGAATGCAGCTTTCCAAAGCAAGCCCGTCGTCGGGGTTGCTTGACGTAAAATGTTTACCTCATTCTACTCGAGATTATATTACTGAATATTTCCTATAATATAGAAAGCAAGCTAATGGGCTCATGATTATCGTGTCCTTCAAGGTATCCCACCACATGGGTTATTAAGGTGACATTCAACCATTTGGTTAGGTGGATGTGGTTATGAACTGCGAGTAAACTGTCGCAAGTACTTAGAGTGCAAATATCCCCGCCATCATTTAGACGATGGACAGCTATTTCATCATTGACTGCAACCTTCCCTCAAGATCTATCTTGCAGAGTCTTCAGAACTCATACCATATTACGCACGGAACGAAATATTATTTTGTGCAGCTACCTCATATCGTGTTTACGCACATAGATCATATACTGGACAGCTGAGCATACGGTTATTTGTGACCCTAGTGAATAACACAATTGCTAATAACTTGCCCCACTTATCATTGCCGATATGTTTTATCTTCGTGGAAATTCGATTTTTTTTCGGCTAATTCGTCATCTACCGTTCTCTACCGCTTTCTGAAGCTTTCGAATGTTTACAATTTCAAATGTCATTTATGTTCCTCTTGTTATTCAATTGTCACGCTTTAACCAATTTTACCTCATCGCCGAAGTTCAACATTATCATGCTCCGACATTTATTATGTCATAAGTATTGCTTGGGACACGTTGCCTCTTTCCAGTGATCATGCCTTACCTCCTACTCGTAGTAGAACGTCAGAAACCATTTGCTAAGGGATAATTCATTATCTTTTGTTGTCTGTGAAGTTTCAGCAATTCGACCTGCCTAGGGGCAAAGAGTGCGTCGCATGACTACTCAACAATGAACTGAAATAGATTTCAAATTCTTAGCCGAAACAAACTTCAAGTAAAACAAGTGTACTGCCGATATGTGGACAAACGGTTTTACATGTTTTGATTAGGTAGGGCTTGTGTTACCGGATTAATAAAAACCAGCTGTACTCACATTCACTGGCTCCACGATTTAGCTTGGAAGAGAAGCGTGACACTCGAGATGTTGGCTTGGTGGTTTCGCCTGCGGTTATTGTGCATTTAACAATATTTCACGACACTGGTATTAGCATATTATACTAAAACAACACGACTATCATGCTTTTCATCAGCGTTGTACATAAAAGCTGTCAAGAGTAATCTCAATCTTTTCCTGGCTGTTAGGACAACGTGCGTGTTGTCCTGCAAAAAATACTGTGAACGAAGCCAAGCAGAGGTGGTGCAAGCGACTGAATTGTAGCATTGTAGAATATTAATGATGCATTGAAATCACATGGCAATTTGCGAGTGATATTACTTCTGTCGTCTGGTAATGGACGGAAAGCAATATAGGGCGAGAATTTGTTGATTAAACAGCCTATAGTCTCGTTAAAATATTAGGCATTCTAAAACACTTATAATCATTTCAGGAAACATGCAATCTCGGAATGTACATTTAATACATCACCCACTTGAAAACATAATTATTTATTTTTATTTCTGGCACAACGGCTTGAAGGAATCAAATGTTGTACATATTAGCGTAGCACTTTCAGGCAGATATCTAAGAACGAATCATAACCAAGGCTTTCCTAGTGATAGAACGTTGCATTTCAGTCTGCAAATGCTTCGGGAAACACACTCGTAGTTGTTAAGCGCCGTAACATGGACATTGTGTTGCCTCTAATGTCAGAAACACATGCTCAGAGGTTCAGGTACCTGAGGCCTTGTTAGGCACATACCATATGAACAGTAAATTCTAGCTTGTTTTATTTTCTGCTCTCCGGTTGCACATAGCTTGTAGCAATCGTATCAAGATGGGGTCCTGTGACCTCCGTTGCTACCTACTGTCACACGTGAGCAAAGGTCTACACAAGAAACTTTACGAGTGGACGCCACACAACGTCCTCAGGACACTTTTTAGTTCAGTTATGAAAGTGCGCACAAAAAGAAAAAAAAAGACTGTATACAAAAATTAGGAAGGCGATAGAACATCCTGTTAAAGTTAATGAAAACCCCAGGACTCCCGAGCGAGTTGGGGGGTGAGATCAAGGCGGAATGACTGCCTACCGCACTCTATCGCGGTACTCCTCAAGTGAGGGAAGCAGGAAAGACGTCGCACTCAATTTTATATACTGCACTATCTACCGAATTGGCCGATATTTTTGGACATATGATGAGGAGTTAATTATTTGCAGATAATTTCTGGGATTTAACATGTCAATATTGCGATCCGATTATGAGGTCCGCCGCCGTTATGGGCGAAAATCGGCCATGACGTAATGAGTACATTATCGGGTTCTTTGGATGGCGTTCGAATCAGGCCATTGACATTTGACTTAGTTACAAAAAAAGCCCAATTTCGCAATAAGGGTAAAAGAATGAATGTGATAGAAACGTGTTAGAATATTACACGAAGGAAGATTCGGTGGCAGAACCAATTCTAGCAAACTGGCTATGTAAACAAGCGTGGCGTGACATGCGCAGACGCACATGGGAAGAAAGTCCATGATCCCGAGCAGCACCCGCTAGAACTACATGGTTTTGTCAGCGTTGTCACTTAGCCGCGGGCTGCTGTTTCAGCAGCGTCACGTCTGGGCGCCTCTGGTGTTGAGCCGCACCATGTGCCGCAAACGCAGCAGCCCTTTGTTTTTGCATCTGGATCTCCTTGCTTCAATGCGATTAACGTTTCGCTACGCACGCTGTCTCTCTGTCCTCGGCCGGCGATCGGACAGCGACACACAAGGGGACACGCTTGCGTAGTTTTAGGGATGCTGTGCTTCGCTGCGGAAACCCCACACCGGCAAGGTGCTATGCGAGCCACCCTACTATACGGCTACTGCGTGTGGAAAAACGGTCGCCCAATCCTGTAGGGTCTGCACTGGGTACGTTACAACTCGTTCCAACAAACATGGATGTCTAACAAACAGACAGATAAACAACTCTATTGAGACAAAGAACTATATTGTGGATGCCTAACGTGATGTGTTATAATGAAGCTTCTTCTGTGCACCAGTCTCTGAGATTCGAACACGAACACGCCTCGACATCTTTCAACACCTGGCGTTCAAATTTTGGCGCAAATGGCAAACGAAAAGTTAATGTGAGCAATATTCTCCAGAAAAGCAATATATACTAAAGAAATCGCTAGTTGTATATGTAGTTACCGATGACGGCTAAAGATTGCGCGGATTGTATATAATTGATGTTGCAATAACACGCGCCCAGCGCCTCAATGCGTTTGCTTGCGCGTGGGCAATTCTTACGGATATTCTTTTCCGCCTACTGCGGCATGCCCCAGCGACCTAAAGGTTAGAACATCGGGCTGTTGTACTAGGGGTTCTTTGTTCGAATCCTGCCTTCGGAGAATGCATGTATGTATGCTTGTATGCATGCATGTGTGTGTATGTGTGTGTATTTGTTTGTATGTGTGTTTGTTCGGATCATAACGGTGGCCAGTGGTCCTAGGGGCACATAGCCAGTGCAACATATCATCGGTCACCATTTTGAAATTGCACGATCTGCGGGTTCGGCCCATGATGGTAGGCTAGAAACACTCCCGATACGTAAAGTGGTGGTAATTTGCTAAGAAAGAATTTGTTTTTAATACGTATGAGACCCACTCATGAGTGCACCAGGGTTGGTCCTATATATAAGCTTAAAACCTTCGTATTCAGTGGTTCTAACTGCATTTGGAATAGGTCGTTGCGAACCATTATTAGCAGTGCCTTCCTTGTTTAGTCAGTAGTTTTACTGGCACAAACGTTACCAGTGGCAGTTACACCGAGGTAGTATATGGTGTGAAACCTAGGCAGTAACGAGGACGACATTCTTTTTAACACTGCGGGTTTACCAAAAAAATTGTTGAGTCGCTCATGCAGATACAATGACACCTATTTAGCACGAAAATGAATTTTTCAAATTAGACGCACGTCATCCAAAAGCGAAAATTCAGCATGAATAGATGCACGCTGCTGGTGACTATAATACGTGTTTGATCTAGAATATCCATTGACACAATCGACAAGCTTATTATGCTCTGTTATTGTACTGTGTTTCTCACAAGTCTTCTGGGAAAAAATTTATCCTTGTAATTTCAGTCTTTGTTCTCGCCTTCAGAACTCTATGCGGACCACGAGGCTCCTCAGCATAAAATAACCCAACCGCGGTCTTAGAAGGGATATCGCCGGAACCGAAGTTTCGACAATGTTCCTTGTCTTCATGGGCAAGTGTCACAAAAGTAGCACGTTAATTGTGGCTACTTTCTTGGTTGAAAAGCGCCGGATATATATATATATATATATATATATATATATATATATAGCACCTAACCAATCAATCCCACGTATTGGGTCTTCTTGAAGTAGGTTTACGGCTTCAGAATACGGTTCGTGTGATATAACTATGACTAATTAAAATCGGGGCACTGGGTTGCCTGCATTGTATATACATATATATATATATATATATATATATATATATATATATATATATACAATGAAGGCAACCCAGTGCCCCGATTTTAATTAGTCATACTTATATCACACGAACCGTATTCTGAAGCCGTAAACCTGCTTCAAGAAGACCCAATACGTGGGATTGATTGGTTAGGTGCTAATCAAATATATTTAAACAAAAATAACCACCATGATATGTTTTCGAAATCTTCGTAAGACTGTTAGCCTAGACCTGCCCATTCATTTACATGGCTCCCAGTGTTTAAAGTGCTCTTGCATGTCTCTACCTCTATCCCCTTCTGTTAAGTACCTTGGTCTTCATTTTGACGATCGTATGGTGTGGGATGTTCACATTGACTACACTATGAAGCGTTTACGATCGGTAACAGCTCAGTTATACTCGTTTAAATTTAACATGCCTGTTAAGTTGCGAAGATAAGTTTTTAAGGTTCTAGGCCAGTCTGTGCTAAGATATGGTATTTCAGTTATTGGTTCCTGCTCACAAATGAAAGTAGATCGAGTGGATAAGCAATTGCATAGGATAGCTGCGAGCATACGGTACGGTACCGCTTGTGATTATTCAGACAATGACGTAGGAAGTAATATTGCAGGTGTTGGGCCCTTTTCGGATCTATTTGTACAAGTGGTACTTCTTCGTAATATTTTCTCGAATCGTCATAAAATATGACAGAGTAAACACCAAACGCTA